>NC_084562.2:23172500-23187500 GCF_033978685.3 Nerophis lumbriciformis
TAGCTGAAAATTTGCTATATTTTGGCATGTACCAAGTTATATGCCTCTGGGGTAAACGGTTGCAAAATGAGCTGAAAAACTTTACATGCTAACAGTTAGCATGTGTCAAATACCAGGTTTTATGACTGTAGAATTGAATAATAAAGTGTACAATTAGCTGAAATCAGCTACATTTTGGTATATACCAAGTTATATGACTCTGGGGTAAACGGTTGCAAAATGAGCTGAAAAACTTTGCATGCTAAAAGTTAGCATGCGTCAAATACCAGGTTTTATGACTGTAGAAATAAAGAATGAAGTGTTAAATTAGCTGTAATTAGCTACATTTTGGCATATACCAAGTTATATGACTCTAGGGTAAATGGTTAAAAAATGAGCTGAAAAATGTTTTATGCTAACAGTTAGCATTTGTCAAATACCAGGTTTTATGACTGTATAATTAAATAATAAAGTGTAAAATTTGCTGAAATTAGCTACATTTTGGCATATACCAAGTTATATGACTCTAGGGTAAATGGTTGAAAAATGAGCTGAAAAACTTTACATGCTAAAAGTTAGCACGCGTCAAATACCAGGTTTTATGACTGTATAATTAAAACAATAAAGTGTAGAATTATCTGAAAATTTGCTAAATTTTGTCATATACCAAGTTATATGACTCTGGGGTAAATGGTTGCAAAATGAGCTGAAAAACTTTGCATGCTAAAAATTAGCATGTGTCAAATACCAGGTTTTATGACTGTATAATTAAAACAATAAAGTGTAGAATTAGCTGAAAATTTGCTAAATTTTGTCATATACCAAGTTATATGGCTCAAGGGTAAATGGTTGAAAAATGAACTGAAAAAGGTTTTATGCTAACAGTTAGCATTTGTCAAATACCAGGTTTTATGACTGTATAATTAAATAATAAAGTGTAAAATTAGCTGAAATTAGCTACATTTTGGCATATACCAAGTTATATGACTCTAGGGTAAATGGTTGGAAAATGAGCTGAAAAACCTTTTATGCTAACAGTTAGCATTTGTCAAATACCAGGTTTTATGACTGTAGAATTAAAGAATAAAGTGTAAAATTAGCTGAACGTTGCTAAATTTTGGCATGGACCACGTTATATGACTCTGGGGTAAACGGTTGCAAAATGAGCTGAAAAACTTTGCATGCTAAAAGTTAGCATGCGTCAAATACCAGGTTTTATGACTGTATAATTAAAACAATAAAGTGTAGAATTAGCTGAAAATTTGCTAAATTTTGTCATATACCAAGTTATATGACTCTGGGGTAAACGGTTGCAAAATGAGCTGAAAAACTTTGCATGCTAACAGTTAGCATGTGTCAAATACCAGGTTTTATGACTGTAGAATTGAATAATAAAGTGTACAATTAGCTGAAATCAGCTAAATGTTGGCATATACCATGTTGTATGACTCTGGGGTAAACGGTTGCAAAATGAGCTGAAAAACTTTGCATGCTAAAAGTTAGCATGCGTCAAATACCAAGTTTTGTGACTGTAGAAATAAATAATAAAGTGTTAAATTAGCTGTATTTAGCTACATTTTGACATGTACCAAGTTATATGACTCTGGGGTAAACAGTTGCAAAATGAACTGGAAAAACTTTGCATGCGAACAGTTAGCATGTGTCAAATACCAGGTTTTATGACTGTAAAATTAAATAATAAAGCATACAGTTAGCTGAAATAAGCTGAATTTTGGCATATACCAAGTTATATAACACTGGGGTAAACAATTGCAAAATGAGCTGGAAAACTTTGCATGCTAACAGTTAGCGTGTGTCAAATACCAGGATTTATACTGTAAAATAAAAAAAATAAAGTGTAAAATTAGCTGAAATCATCAACATTTTGGCATGCACCAAGTTATATGACTCTGGGATAAACAATTGCAAAATGAGCTGAAAAATGTTGCATGCTAAAAATTAGCATGCGTCAAATACCAAGTTTTGTGACTGTAGAAATTAAGAATAAAGTGTTAAATTAGCTGTAATTAGCTACATTTTGACATGTACCAAGTTATATGACTCTGGGGTAAATGGTTGCAAAATGAGCTGAAAAACTTTACATGCTAACAGTTAGAATGTGTCAAATACCAGGTTTTATGACTGTAGAATTGAATAATAAAGTGTACAATTAGCTGAAATCAGCTAAATGTTGGCATATACCATGTTGTATGACTCTGGGGTAAACGGTTGCAAAATGAGCTGAAAAACTTTGCATGCTAAAAGTTAGCAGGCGTCAAATACCAGGTTTTATGACTGTATAATTAAATAATAAAGTGTACAATTAGCTGAAATTAGCTACATTTTGGCATATACCAAGTTATATGACTCAAGGGTAAATGGTTGAAAAATGAGCTGAAAAACCTTTTATGCTAACAGTTAGCATTTGTCAAATACCAGGTTTTATGACTGTAGAATTGAATAATAAAGTGTACAATTAGCTGAAATCAGCTAAATGTTGGCATATACCATGTTGTATGACTCTGGGGTAAACGGTTGCAAAATGAGCTGAAAAACTTTGCATGCTAAATGTTAGCATGCGTCAAATAACAGGTTTTATGACTGTAGAAATAAAGAATAAAGTGTTAAATTAGCTGTACTTAGCTACATTTTGACATGTACCAAGTTATATGACTCTGTGGTAAATGGTTTCAAAATGAACGGAAGAACTTTGCATGCTAACAGTTAGCATGTGTCAAATACCAGGTTTTATGACTGTAGAATTAAATAATAAAGCGTACAGTTAGCTGAAATAAGCTAAATTTTGGCATACACCAAGTTATATAACTCTGGGGTAAACAATTGCAAAATGATCTGGAAAACTTTGCATGCTAACAGTTAGCGTGTGTCAAATACCAGGATTTATGACTGTAAAATTAAAAAAATAAAGTGTAAAATTAGCTGAAATCATCAACATTTTGGCATGCACCAAGTTATATGACTTTGGGATAAACAATTGCAAAATGAGCTGAAAAATGTTGCATGCTTAAAGTTAGCATGCATCAAATACCAGGTTTTATGACTGTAGAATTAAGAGTGTACAATTAGCTGAAATCATCAAAATTTTGGCATATACCAAGTTATATGACTCTGGGGTAAACTGTTGAAAAATTAGCTGAAAAACTTTGCATGCTAAAAGTTAGCATGCGTCAAATACCAGGTTGTATGACTGTAGAATTAAAAGTGTACAATTAGCTAAAATCAGCAACATTTTTGGCTTATACCAAGTTATATGACTCTGCGGTAAACAATTGCAAAATGAGCTGAAAAACTTTGTATGCTAACAGTTAGCATGTGTCAAATACCAGGATTTATGACTTTAAAATGTTTAAATAAAGTGTAAAATTAGCTGAAATCATCAACATTTTGGCATATACCACGTTATATGACTCTGGGATAAACAGTTGCAAAATGAGCTGGAAAAACTTTACATGATAACAGTTAGCATGTGTCAAATACCAGGTTTTATTACTGTAAAATTTAAAAATAATATGTAAAATTAGCTAAAATCATCAACATTTTGGCATGTACCAAGTTATATGACTGTGGGGTAAAGGATTGCAAAATGAGCTGAAAAACTTTTCATGCTAAAAGTTAGCATGCGTCAAATACCAGGTTTTATAAATGTAGAATTAAAGAATAAAGTGTAAAATTAGCTAAAATTAGCTACATTTTGGCATATAGCAAGTTATATGACTCTGGGGTAAACAGTTGCAAAATAAGCTGAATGTTGATACTAAAAGTTAGCATGCGTCAAATACCAGGTTGTATGACTGTAGAATTAAAAGTGTACAATTAGCTAAAATCAGCAACATTTTTGGCTTATACCAAGTTATATGACTCTGCGGTAAACAATTGCAAAATGAGCTGAAAAACTTTGTATGCTAACAGTTAGCATGTGTCAAATACCAGGATTTATGACTTTAAAATGTTTAAATGAAGTGTAAAATTAGCTGAAATCATCAACATTTTGGCATATACCACGTTATATGACTCTGGGATAAACAGTTGCAAAATGAGCTGGAAAAACTTTACATGATAACAGTTAGCATGTGTCAAATACCAGGTTTTATTACTGTAAAATTTAAAAATAATATGTACAATTAGCTAAAATCATCAACATTTTGGCATGTACCAAGTTGTATGACTGTGGGGTAAAGGATTGCAAAATGAGCTGAAAAACTTTTCATGCTAAAAGTTAGCATGCGTCAAATACCAGGTTTTATAAATGTAGAATTAAAGAATAAAGTGTAAAATTAGCTAAAATTAGCTAAATTTTGTCTTATACCAAGTTATATGACTCTGGGGTAAACGGTTGCAAAATGAGCTGAAAACAATTACATGCTAACAGTTAGCATGTGTCAAATACCAGGATTTATGACTGTAAAATTAAAAAAATAAAGTGTAATATTAGCTGAAATCATCAACATTTTGGCATGCACAAAGTTATATGACACTGGGGTAAACAATTGCAAAATGAGCTGAAAAACATTGCATGCTTAAAGTTAGCATGCATCAAATACCAGGTTTTATGACTGTAGAATTAAGAGTGTACAATTATCTGAAATCAGCAAAAGTTTGGCATTTACCAAGTTATATGACTCTGGGGTGAACTGTTGAAAAATGAGCTGAAAAACTTTGCATACTAAAAGTTAGCATGTGTCAAACACCAGGTTTTATGACTGTAGAAATCAAGAATAAAGCGTAAAATTAGCTGAATTTAGCTACATGTTGACATATACCATATTATATGACTGTGGGGTAAACGGTTTCAAAATGAGCTGAAAAACTTTGCATGCTAAAAGTTAACATGCGTCAAATACCAGGTTTTATGACTGTAGAATTAAATAATAAAGTGTAAAATTTGTTGAAACTAGCTACATTTTGGTATATACCAAGTTATATGACTCTGGGGTAAATGGTTGCAAAATGAGCTGATAAACTTTGCATGCTAAACAGTTAGCATGTGTCAAATACCAGGTTTTATGACTGTAGAAATAAAGAATAAAGTATAAAATTAGCTGTAATTAGCTACATTTTGGCATATACCACATTATATGTTTCTGGGGTAAACAGTTGTAAAATTATCTACATTTTGGCATATACCACGTTATATGTTTCTGGGGTAAACAGTTGCAAAATGGTCTGGAAAAACTTTGCATGATAACAGTTAGCATGTGTCAAATACCAGGTTTTATGACTTTTGAAATAAAGAATAAATTGTAAAATTAGCTGAAATTAGCTACATTTTGGCATATACCACGTTATATGACTCTGGGGTAAATGGTTGCAAAATTAGCTGAAAAATGTTGCATGCTAACAGTTAGCATGCGTCAAATACCAGGTTTTATGACTGTAGAATTAAATAATAAAGTGTCAAATTTGCTAAAACTAGCTTTATTTTGGCATAAACCAAGTTATATAACTCTGGGGTAAACAGTTGCAAAATTAGCTGAAAAATTGTACATGCTAAAAGTTAGCATGTGTCAAATACCAGGTTTTATGACTGTTTAATTAAACAATAAAGTGTAGACTTAGCTGAAAATTTGCTACATTTTGGCATATACCAAGTTATATGACTCTAGGGTAAATGGTTGAAAAATGAGCTGAAAAATGTTTTATGCTAACAGTTAGCATGCTTCAAATACCAGGTTTTATGACTGTAGAATTAAATAATAAAGTGTAAAATTTGTTGAAACTAGCTACATTTTGCTATATACCAAGTTATATGACTCTGGGGTAAACGGTTGCAAAATGAGCTGAAAAACTTTGCATGCTAAAAGTTAGCATGCGTCAAATACCAGGTTTTATGACTGTAGAATTAAATAATAAAGTGTAAAATTTGTTGAAACTAGCTACATTTTGCTATATACCAAGTTATATGACTCTGGGGTAAACGGTTGCAAAATGAGCTGAAAAACTTTGCATGCTAAAAGTTAACATGCGTCAAATACCAGGTTTTATGACTGTAGAATTAAAGAATAAAGTGTTAAATTAGCTGTAATTAGCTACATTTTGACATGTACCAAGTTATATGACTCTGGGGTAAATGGTTTCAAAATGAACGGAAGAACTTTGCATGCTAACAGTTAGCATGTGTCAAATACCAGGTTTTATGACTGTAGAATTAAATAATAAAGCGTACAGTTAGCTGAAATAAGCTAAATTTTGGCATACACCAAGTTATATAACTCTGGGGTAAACAATTGCAAAATGATCTGGAAAACTTTGCATGCTAACAGTTAGCGTGTGTCAAATACCAGGATTTATGACTGTAAAATTAAAAAAATAAAGTGTAAAATTAGCTGAAATCATCAACATTTTGGCATGCACCAAGTTATATGACTTTGGGATAAACAATTGCAAAATGAGCTGAAAAATGTTGCATGCTTAAAGTTAGCATGCATCAAATACCAGGTTTTATGACTGTAGAATTAAGAGTGTACAATTAGCTGAAATCATCAAAATTTTGGCATATACCAAGTTATATGACTCTGGGGTAAACTGTTGAAAAATTAGCTGAAAAACTTTGCATGCTAAAAGTTAGCATGCGTCAAATACCAGGTTGTATGACTGTAGAATTAAAAGTGTACAATTAGCTAAAATCAGCAACATTTTTGGCTTATACCAAGTTATATGACTCTGCGGTAAACAATTGCAAAATGAGCTGAAAAACTTTGTATGCTAACAGTTAGCATGTGTCAAATACCAGGATTTATGACTTTAAAATGTTTAAATAAAGTGTAAAATTAGCTGAAATCATCAACATTTTGGCATATACCACGTTATATGACTCTGGGATAAACAGTTGCAAAATGAGCTGGAAAAACTTTACATGATAACAGTTAGCATGTGTCAAATACCAGGTTTTATTACTGTAAAATTTAAAAATAATATGTAAAATTAGCTAAAATCATCAACATTTTGGCATGTACCAAGTTATATGACTGTGGGGTAAAGGATTGCAAAATGAGCTGAAAAACTTTTCATGCTAAAAGTTAGCATGCGTCAAATACCAGGTTTTATAAATGTAGAATTAAAGAATAAAGTGTAAAATTAGCTAAAATTAGCTACATTTTGGCATATAGCAAGTTATATGACTCTGGGGTAAACAGTTGCAAAATAAGCTGAATGTTGATACTAAAAGTTAGCATGCGTCAAATACCAGGTTGTATGACTGTAGAATTAAAAGTGTACAATTAGCTAAAATCAGCAACATTTTTGGCTTATACCAAGTTATATGACTCTGCGGTAAACAATTGCAAAATGAGCTGAAAAACTTTGTATGCTAACAGTTAGCATGTGTCAAATACCAGGATTTATGACTTTAAAATGTTTAAATGAAGTGTAAAATTAGCTGAAATCATCAACATTTTGGCATATACCACGTTATATGACTCTGGGATAAACAGTTGCAAAATGAGCTGGAAAAACTTTACATGATAACAGTTAGCATGTGTCAAATACCAGGTTTTATTACTGTAAAATTTAAAAATAATATGTACAATTAGCTAAAATCATCAACATTTTGGCATGTACCAAGTTGTATGACTGTGGGGTAAAGGATTGCAAAATGAGCTGAAAAACTTTTCATGCTAAAAGTTAGCATGCGTCAAATACCAGGTTTTATAAATGTAGAATTAAAGAATAAAGTGTAAAATTAGCTAAAATTAGCTAAATTTTGTCTTATACCAAGTTATATGACTCTGGGGTAAACGGTTGCAAAATGAGCTGAAAACAATTACATGCTAACAGTTAGCATGTGTCAAATACCAGGATTTATGACTGTAAAATTAAAAAAATAAAGTGTAATATTAGCTGAAATCATCAACATTTTGGCATGCACAAAGTTATATGACACTGGGGTAAACAATTGCAAAATGAGCTGAAAAACATTGCATGCTTAAAGTTAGCATGCATCAAATACCAGGTTTTATGACTGTAGAATTAAGAGTGTACAATTATCTGAAATCAGCAAAAGTTTGGCATTTACCAAGTTATATGACTCTGGGGTGAACTGTTGAAAAATGAGCTGAAAAACTTTGCATACTAAAAGTTAGCATGTGTCAAACACCAGGTTTTATGACTGTAGAAATCAAGAATAAAGCGTAAAATTAGCTGAATTTAGCTACATGTTGACATATACCATATTATATGACTGTGGGGTAAACGGTTTCAAAATGAGCTGAAAAACTTTGCATGCTAAAAGTTAACATGCGTCAAATACCAGGTTTTATGACTGTAGAATTAAATAATAAAGTGTAAAATTTGTTGAAACTAGCTACATTTTGGTATATACCAAGTTATATGACTCTGGGGTAAATGGTTGCAAAATGAGCTGATAAACTTTGCATGCTAAACAGTTAGCATGTGTCAAATACCAGGTTTTATGACTGTAGAAATAAAGAATAAAGTATAAAATTAGCTGTAATTAGCTACATTTTGGCATATACCACATTATATGTTTCTGGGGTAAACAGTTGTAAAATTATCTACATTTTGGCATATACCACGTTATATGTTTCTGGGGTAAACAGTTGCAAAATGGTCTGGAAAAACTTTGCATGATAACAGTTAGCATGTGTCAAATACCAGGTTTTATGACTTTTGAAATAAAGAATAAATTGTAAAATTAGCTGAAATTAGCTACATTTTGGCATATACCACGTTATATGACTCTGGGGTAAATGGTTGCAAAATTAGCTGAAAAATGTTGCATGCTAACAGTTAGCATGCGTCAAATACCAGGTTTTATGACTGTAGAATTAAATAATAAAGTGTCAAATTTGCTAAAACTAGCTTTATTTTGGCATAAACCAAGTTATATAACTCTGGGGTAAACAGTTGCAAAATTAGCTGAAAAATTGTACATGCTAAAAGTTAGCATGTGTCAAATACCAGGTTTTATGACTGTTTAATTAAACAATAAAGTGTAGACTTAGCTGAAAATTTGCTACATTTTGGCATATACCAAGTTATATGACTCTAGGGTAAATGGTTGAAAAATGAGCTGAAAAATGTTTTATGCTAACAGTTAGCATGCTTCAAATACCAGGTTTTATGACTGTAGAATTAAATAATAAAGTGTAAAATTTGTTGAAACTAGCTACATTTTGCTATATACCAAGTTATATGACTCTGGGGTAAACGGTTGCAAAATGAGCTGAAAAACTTTGCATGCTAAAAGTTAGCATGCGTCAAATACCAGGTTTTATGACTGTAGAATTAAATAATAAAGTGTAAAATTTGTTGAAACTAGCTACATTTTGCTATATACCAAGTTATATGACTCTGGGGTAAACGGTTGCAAAATGAGCTGAAAAACTTTGCATGCTAAAAGTTAACATGCGTCAAATACCAGGTTTTATGACTGTAGAATTAAAGAATAAAGTGTTAAATTAGCTGTAATTAGCTACATTTTGACATGTACCAAGTTATATGACTCTGGGGTAAACGGTTGCAAAATGAACGGAAGAACTTTGCATGCTAACAGTTAGCATGCGTCAAATACCAGGTTTTATGACTGTAGAATTAAATAATAAAGTGTAAAATTTGCTGAAATTAGCTACATTTTGGCATATACCAAGTTATATGACTCTAGGGTAAATGGTTGAAAAATGAACTGAAAAAGGTTTTATGCTAACAGTTAGCATTTGTCAAATACCAGGTTTTATGACTGTATAATTAAATAATAAAGTGTGAAATTAGCTGAAATTAGCCACATTTTGGCATATACCAAGTTATATGACTCTAGGGTATATGGTTGAAAAATGAGCTAAAAAACCTTTTATGCTAACAGTTAGCATTTGTCAAATACCAGGTTGTATGACTGTAGAATTAAAGAATAAAGTGTACAATTAGCTGAACTTTGCTAAATTTTGGCATGGACCACGTTATATGACTCTGGGGTAAACAGTTGCAAAATGAGCTGAAAAACTTTGCATGCTAAAAGTTAGCATACGTCAAATACCAGGTTTTATGACTGTTTAATTAATTAATAAAGTGTACAATTTGTTGAAACTAGCTACATTTTGGTATATACCAAGTTATATGACTCTGGGGTAAACGGTTGCAAAATGAGCTGAAAAACTTTGCGTACTAAAAGTTAGCATGTGTCAAATACCAGGTTTTATGACTGTAGAAATCAAGAATAAAGTGTAAAATTAGCTGAAAATAGCTACATTTTGGCATATACCAAGTTATATGACTCTGGGGTAAATGATTGCAAAATGAGCTGAAAAATTGTGCATGCCAACAGTTAGCATGTGTCAAATGCCAGGTTTTATGACTGTTGAATTAAACAATAAAGTGTAGAATTAGCTGAAAATTTGCTAAATTTTGTCATATACCAAATTATATGACTCTGGGGTAAACGATTGCAAAATGAGCTGAAAAACTTTGTCTGCTAAAAGTTAGCATGCTTCAAATACCAGGTTTTATGACTGTAGAATTAAATAATAAAGTGTAAAATTTGTTGAAACTAGCTAAATGTTGGCATATACCAAGTTATATAACTCTGGGGTTAACGGTTGCAATATGAGCTGAAAAACTTTGCATGCTAACAGTTAGCATGTGTCAAATACCAGGTTTTATGACTGTAGAAATAAAGAATAAAGTATAAAATTAGCTGTAATTAGCTACATTTTGGCATATACCACGTTATATGTTTCTGGGGTAAACAGTTGCAAAATTAGCTACATTTTGGCATATACCACGTTATATGTTTCTGGGGTAAACAGTTGCAAAATTAGCTACATTTTGGCATATACCACGTTATATGTTTCTGGGGTAAACAGTTGCAAAATGGTCTGGAAAAACTTTGCATGCTAACAGTTAGCATGTGTCAAATACCAGGTTTTATGACTGTTGAAATAAAGAATAAAGTGTAAAATTAGCTGAAATTAGCTACATTTTGGCATATACCACGTTATATGACTCTGGGGTAAATGGTTGCAAAATTAGCTGAAAAATGTTGCATGCTAACAGTTAGCATGCGTCAAATACCAGGTTTTATGACTGTAGAATTAAATAATAAAGTGTAGAATTTGCTGAAACTAGCTACATTTTGGCATATACCACGTTATATGACTCTGGGGTAAACAGTCGAAAATGAGCTGAAAAAATGTACATGCTAAAAGTTAGCATGTGTCAAATACCAGGTTTTATGACTGTAGAATTAAGAGTGTACAATTAGCTGAAATCAGCTAAATTTTGGCATATACCAAGTTATATGACTCTGGGGTAAACTGTTGAAAAATGAGCTGAAAAATGAGCTGAAAAACTTTGCGTCCTGAAAGTTAGCATGTGTCAAATACCAGGTTTTATGACTGTAGAAATCAGGAAAAAAGTGTAAAATTAGCTGAAATTAGCTACATTTTGGCATATACCAAGTTATATGACTCTGGGGTAAATGGTTGCAAAATGAGCAGAAAAATGTTGCATGCCAACAGTTAGCATGTGTCAAATACCAGGTTTTATGACTGTTTAATTAAACAATAAAGTGTAGAATTAGCTGAAAATTTGCTAAATGTTGTCATATACCAAGTTATATGACTCCGGGGTAAACGATTGCAAAATGAGCTGAAAAACTTTGTATGCTAAAAGTTAGCATGCTTCAAATACCAAGTTTTATGACTGTATAATTAAATAATAAAGTGTAAAATTTGTTGAAACTAGCTCAATTTTGGCATATACCAAGTTATATGACTCTGGGATAAACGGTTGCCAAATAAGCTGAAAAACTTTGCATGCTAACAGTTAGCATGTGTCAAATACCAGGTTTTATGACTGTAGAAATAAAGAATAAAGTATAAAATTAGCTGTAATTAGCTACATTTTTGCATATACCACGTTATATGTTTCTGGGGTAAACAGTTGCAAAATGGTCTGGAAAAACATTGCATGCTAACAGTTAGCATGTGTCAAATACCAGGTTTTATGACTGTTGAAATAAAGAATAAAGTGTAAAATTTATCTGAAATTATCTACATTTTGGCATATACCACGTTATATGACTCTGGGGTAAATGGTTTCAAAATTAGCTGAAAAATGTTGCATACCAACAGTTAGCATGCATCAAATACCAGGTTTTGTGACTGTAGAATTAAATAATAAAGTGTCAAATTTGCTAAAAGTAGCTACATTTTGGCATAAACCAAGTTATATAACTCTGGGGTAAACAGTTGCAAAATTAGCTAAAAAATTGTACATGCTAAAAGTTAGCATGTGTCAAATACCAGGTTTTATGACCGTAGAATTAAGAGTGTACAATTAGCTGAAATCAGCTAAATTTTGGCATATACCAAGTTATATGACTATGGGGTAAACTGTTGAAAAATGAGCTGAAAAATGAGCTGAAAAACTTTGCGTTCTTAAAGTTAGCATGTGTCAAATACCAGGTTTTATGACTGTAGAAATCAAGAATAAAGTGTAAAATAAGCTGAAATTAGCTACATCTTGGCATACACCAAGTTATATGACTCTGGGGTAAATGGTTGCAAAATGAGCAGAAAAATTTTGCATGCCAACAGTTAGCATGTGTCAAATACCAAGTTATATGACTGTTTAATTAAACAATAAAGTGTAGAATTAGCTGAAAATTTGCTAAATTTTGTCATATACCAAATTATATGACTCTGGGGTAAACGATTGCAAAATGAGCTAAAAAACTTTGTATGCTAAAAGTTAGCATGCTTCAAATACCAGATTTTATGACTGTAGAATTAAATAATAAAGTGTAACATTTGTTGAAATTAGCTACATTTTGGCATATACCAAGTTATATGACTCTGGGGTAAACGGTTGCAAAATGAGCTGAAAAACTTTGCATGCTAACAGTTAGCATGTGTCTAATACCAGGTTTTATGACTGTAGAATTAAAGAATAAAGTGTAAAATTAGCTGAACTTTGCTAAATTTTAGCATGGACCATGTTATATGACTCTGGGGTAAACAGGTGCAAAATGAGCTGAAAAACTTTGCATGCTAAAAATTAGCACGCGTCAAATACCAGGTTTTATGACTGTATAATTAAAACAATAAAGTGTAGAATTAGCTGAAAATGTGCTAAATTTTGCCATATACCAAGTTATATGACTCTGGGGTAAACAGTTGCAAAATGAGCTGAAAAACTTTGCATGCTAAAAGTTAGCATGCGTCAAATACCAGGTTTTATGACTGTATAATTAAAACAATAAAGTGTAGAATTAGCTGAAAATTTGCTAAATTTTGTCATATACCAAGTTATATGGCTCTAGGGTAAACGGTTGCAAAATGAGCTGAAAAACTTTACATGCTAACAGTTAGCATGTGTCAAATACCAGGTTTTATGACTGTAGAATTAAATAATAAAGTGTAAAATTTGTTGAAACTAGCTACATTTTGGTATATACCAAGTTATATGACTTTGGGGTAAACAGTTGCAAAATGAGCTGAAAAACTTTGCAAGCTAACAGTTAGCATGTGTCAAATACCAGGTTTTATGACTGTATAAATAAAGAATAAAGTATAAAATTAGCTGTAATTAGCTACATTTTGGCATATACCACGTTATATGACTCTGGGGTAAACGGTTGCAAAATACTCTGGAAAAACTTTGCATGCTAACAGTTAGCATGTGTCAAATACCAGGTTTTATGAATGTTGAAATAAAGAATAACATGTAAAATTAGCTGAAATTAGCTACATTTTGGCAAATACCAAGTTATATGACTCTGGGATAAATGGTTGCAAAATGGTATGGAAAAATTTTGCATGCTAACAGTTAGCATGTGTCAAATACCAGGTTTTATGACTGTTGAAATAAAGAATAAAAATTAGCTGAAATTAACTACATTTTGGCATATACCACGTTATATGACTCTGGGGTAAACAGTTGCAAAATGAGCTGAAAAACTTTGCATGCTAACAGTTAGCATGTGTCAAATACCAGATTTTATGACTGTAGGATTAAATGATAAAGCGTGCAATTAGCTGAAATCAGCTACCTTTTGGCATATACAAAGTTATACGACTCTGGGGTAAACAATTGCAAAATGAGCTGAAAAACTTTGCATGCTAACAGTTAGCATGTGTCAAATACCAAGTTATATGACTGTAATGTGTTTGGCTGTAGAATTAAAGAATACAGTATTAAATTTGCTGAAATTAGGTCAATTTTGGCAGTTTGTGGATGTTTTTTCAAAGACTATAAGGGTACAATAGTACACTCAAATTATCTGCATTGTTAGCCACCTCATATTTGCCATATTTTACGACTTAGAATGCATAAAAAAAATGTGTTTTTGTCTTACCTAAGGACTGTGAATGATCAGTAACATTCCAAAAAAAAGTGCAGTTCCCCTTCAAAGTGCATCTAACAGACTCGGAGCTGCGTGCTAGCAGTAGCACGCACGCCTGGAGTCGCCAACCCCAGCTTTATAGCGTAACCAGTATAACTCACCCTGCCAAAGCTCGGGCTGCAAAGTTCACCGTGCCCCCAGGATACCATTTCAACATTTATTGTGTCATTAACATTTATTTGCTGGGGGAAGGTCACTCCCTCTTTTTTTTTTTTTTTTTTTTTTTTTTGGAATCCATTCTTGAAGAGCGGTCATTAAAACACTATAGTTAAGGTAGAGTTGTTTAAATTTAATCATGTCTCAATTACTACAGGTTTCACAGCACATTAATGGCCAACTACGCGGTTTGTTTTATGTACGCCAACCAGCGACGAGCGGAATGTAAATAAAGACGACAATTCCGACGGTTCACACGAGATCTTATTCAAAATATAGCAGGGCCCTTCAATTAAAATTCCTCTTTGACACCAAAGTTCTGGACCTCATACGAGACGAGCCCAAGAGGACAAACAACTCAAAAGATCGGAGAACCTTTTGATACTTTTCCCTTTAAAATTTATTTTTTTTTGGTAAAAAAAATAAAATAAACAGCCTGCCCAATTAAATTTTACAAAGAAAAATAAATTCTACAACAATAATAGGCT
>NC_084562.2:23190000-23225000 GCF_033978685.3 Nerophis lumbriciformis
TTTGTCTTGGCCTGACACTCGTCTTTACACTCATCATCAGTTGCATCTGCAACTTCCTGAGACTCCCTGCCATAATATTGTTGTCATGACGTTATGAGGGCTGACATGTTAGAGCAGGGCTGTCCAAACTGAAACCATACAGGCTATATTGGAGCAGATAGCCATACCTTTATTTTGAAAAACCTATGCTCATGATGTCTGTACACTATTGTTTATTTTCAGTCATCTATTGGACATGTGGCACAACTTGGCCTTTTAAAAATCAACATGAACAGAATGTAATCAGGTCAGGGACTAAGTACCGTATTTTCCGGATTATCGAGCACACCGGGATCATAAGCCACACCCACTGAATTTTAAACGGAAAAAAATAAAGGTCTATACATTAGCTGCGCCCGACTATAAGCCGCAGATATGAAATTAGTTATTTACACAGAAATATTTTGTTAAAGGTGTATTTGCATACCTTGTTTGTTTCCAAACAGTGTTTGAAACAAGGCAGTAAAACGGCTGATCAAACAAAACATAAGTCATTGTCATGGACCCAGTAGCCGCGGAAGCTAGCGCTCCAAATAGCTAAACAAACTCAATAACTCCGTGGGGACGTTTTGGTGAATTTAGTGAGGAATTTGTAAAACTGAAAAAAGTATTTCCAAACGGTGTTTGTTGAAACAAGGCAGTAAAACGACTGATCAAACAAAACAGAAGGGATATATTGGACCCAGTAGCCGCAGAAGCTAGCTCTCAATCAGCTAAAAAGACTCAATAACTCCACGGTGATGCTTTGGTGAATTTACGGAGGAATTTGTGAAACTGAAAAATTGTTTCCAAATGGTGTTTGAAACAAGGCAGTAAAACGACTGATCAAACAAAACAGAAGGGATGTATTCTAAATAATGGTTATAATTGTTATTGTTTTGTTTTCATTGAAAACATTTCTTAAAGTAGCAGTATCATGAAAAAATAAGTTCACTTGTTTTGCTTAATTGTGTTTCATTGTATCCATTAAACCAAGGGTGTCCATGTACTTATATGAGCCAATGCAAACAACCTTACCTAGTCATGGTGCAAAAAACAAAAACAAAAAGAAAAAACAAACATAAAATCTAACCAACACAAAATGTCAATGTCCATGCACCATAATAAACTGTGTTAGTATTATTAACTAACAACTGTATTCTGATTGTTTCCAAACACTGTTTTAAACAAGGCAGTAAAACGGCTGACCAAACAAAACAGAAGTCATTGTCATGGACCTTCTAGCTGCGGAAGCTAGCTCTCCAATCAGCTAAACAGACTCAATTACTCCACGGTGACGTCTCGGTGAAGTTACCAAACTGAAACAATACAAAAAGGATGCCACTGTAATTAAATAATACTAACAAAAACCCTCAAATGTTACCCACAAAAATATTGCATTCATTTTAATATTCTGGCAATGTTGATGCTGCTATTATGTCCCTGTCGAGTGGACAACGTGAGTAGTTCAGGTCAATGACCTTAAATGACGCTCTGAATGGATGTACTTATATGACCCAATGCAAACAACCTTACCTAGTCATGGTGCAAAAAACAAAAACAAATTTATAATCCAACCAATACAAAATGTCAATGTCCATGCACCATAATAAACGGTGTTAGTATTATTAACTTACAACTGTATTCTGATTGTTTCCAAACAATGTTTTAAAAAAGGCAGTAAAAGAGATGATCAGACAAAACAGAAGTCATTGCCATGGCCGCGGAAGCTAGCTCTCTGTTCAGCTAAACACACCCAATAACTCCACGGTGACATTTTTTATTGAATTTACTAAGGAAGTTGTGAAACTGAAACAAAAACAATCAGAATACCGTTGTAAGTTAAAAATACTAACACCGTTTTTTTATGGTGCATGGACATTTTTTTTTAAATGTCCACAAAGTTCAGTGAGCAGTTTGTGTTATATGTGACTATGTCTGTTGACATCTTGTGTTGGTTTGATTTTTTTATTTATTTTTTATTTTTTTGCACCATGACTAGGTAAGGTTGTTTGCATTGAGTCATATAAGTACTTCCATTCAGAACAACATTAAAGGTTATTGATTGACCTGAACTGCTCATGTTGTCCACTCGATGGCAACAGAATAGCAGCATCTAAATTGCCAGACTATTTAAAATGAATGCAATATTTTTTGGCATGTGGGCCATAGTTTGGACACCCCTGCTTTAATGGATACAATGAAACACAATCAAGCAAAAACAAGTGAACGTATTTTTTTCATGATAATGCTTATTTTTTTCATGATACTGCTACCTTGAGCAATGTTTTCAACGAAAGTATAGCCATTATTTGGAATATTCCCCCTTCTGTTTTGTTTGATCGGTCGTTTTACTGCCTTGTTTCGAACACTGTTTGAAATAAAAATGTTCAGTTTCACAAATTCCCCAGTAAATTCACCAAAACATCACCGTGGAGTTTTTGAGTCTGTTTAGCTGATCAGAGAGCTAGCTTCCACTGCTAGCGGGTCCATGACGATGACTTATGTTTTGTTTGATCCCCTGTTTTACTGCCTCGTTTCAAACATAATATGTATTTGTTTGCATTGGGTATATAAGTGCAGCATCGAAATCGCCAGACTATTAAAACGAATGCAATATTTTTGGCATGCGGGCCGTAGTTTGGACAACCTTGCTTTAATGGACACAATGAAACACAATCAAGCAAAAAAAAGTGAACATATTTTTTCATGACAATGCTTATTTTTTCATGATACTGCTACCTTAAGCAATGTTTTCAATGAAAGTACAGCCATTTTTTAGAATATTTCCCCTTCTGTTTTGTTTGATCGGTCGTTTTACTGCCTTGTTTCAAACACTGTTTGTAAAAAAAAAAAAAATGTTCAGTTTCACAAATTTCTCAATAAATTC
This sequence comes from Nerophis lumbriciformis, assembly GCF_033978685.3. Lineage (NCBI taxonomy): Eukaryota > Metazoa > Chordata > Actinopteri > Syngnathiformes > Syngnathidae > Nerophis > Nerophis lumbriciformis. The sequence goes on from NC_084562.2 coordinate 23,192,909, forward strand.
ACCAAAACATCACCATGGAGTTATTGAGTGTGTTTGGCTGAATGGAGAGCTAGCTTCCGCGGCCATGGCAACGACTTCTGTTTTGTTTGATCTCCCATTTTACTGCCTTGTCTCAAACACCGTTTGGAAACAAGTTTTCAGTTTCACCAGTTCCTCAGTAAACTCCCCAAAAGGTCACCGTGGAGTTATTGATTCATGCGCTCCACTGCTAGCGGGTCCATGAAAATGACTTATTTTTTGTTTGATCAGCCGTTTTACTGCCTCGTTTCAAACATAATATGTATTTGTTTGCATTTGGTCGTATAAGTACAGCATCGAAATCGCCAGACTATTAAAATGAATGCAATCTTTTTGGCCGCAGTTTAAACACCCTTGCTTTAACCTCTTAAGGCCTTAGTGGCCACAAGCGTGGACAGCACCTTTCAGCTCTTATTTCCAAAATTGTGTACACAACTGAATTGGGGTCTTATGGCCACTTATGTGGACACTTACACTGCCATCTGGTGGTGTCAGAAGAGTATAACATACAATGGAATTTGGAAAAAAAAATAGTGTACAAATAAAAATTAGCATGTCACTACACATGAAGTACACATTTGTGTACTTGTGGACTAAGTACATCATATAAAAAGACGATTTTTAGTTGTTATTCTAATTAGGGTCCAATAAGCCCAAATAGCAAAAACAAACAGCTCGGGCCTTAAGAGGTTAATGGATATGAAACACAATTAAGCATACAAACTGATTTAATCATGATACTGCCACTTTAAGCGATGTTTACATTGAAAACAAAACAATGCAAATTATAGCCAATATTTCAGAATATTCCCCACCAATAAAGTAAGTAAGTATTTTTTTTTTTTTGCACATTTTATGCATGTTGTGGATTGTATTTTAAGTCAGCCGGACCTTTTTTTTTAAAGACGTAACCAGCTTGCCGGGCGAATAAACAAACAGACACAGTAACATATTCATCGCAGCCACCAATAAACCGCAATCAAAGTACAAACGCTTGCCTCGGACAGAAATGTGTTATTATGCGGGAGCGACACAAGCTGACACATCCAAGGGAAACGGGGGGAAATTATTATACGCATGCAGCCCAGGCCTCACTGAGGCTGCTATTGATTTGGCCCCCCAGATGTGGCTGAGATAAAAGACATCGTCATCAAACGATAGTCGACTGCAGTCAAAGGGATCGCTGGTGATGAGTTGGGGAGGGTAATGTCACGGCCGAACGAAGCGACATAATCAGCGGCGGTTGTGGACGGCCAGCAAAGATGGCGTTATTATCTTTTTAGTTGAAAGAAAAAAAAAAACTTTTCGGGGGGGGGGGGGGGATTTTGCCTCTCATCCCAAAATCTTTAGGCGAGACAAGAACACGTCGTTATATTTTCTTGTTCATTTTAAATAGTAAAAAAAAAAAAAACTCCTAGCACGAGGTGGCTAACAACGCAGGTAATGAGGATTTAATTTGCCTATAAATCACTCCTAAAGACCTCCTACAAGACTTGACGTGACCTGCATATTAACTAATCTGTAATGGCGTTGTTATTGTAGGTGCTAACACAAGGAAACTACTTTTCCACCTAGTGTAGGGCCAGATTTCGTATCCCCCCCTACAAGATTTGTAACCCCACAAATGGTTCATCTAGTTATTGACATTATTTACAAATTACTTTGTTTGTTTCAGTCACTATGTTATTTAGTCACTGTAGTAATTACAACTTGTGTTCGCATACACAGGAACCACATGGGTTAGCCTACTCTATACAGTATTTACAACCTTACTAGTGTTCACTTCACAGCCACAGATGGTTCATCTAGTTATTGACATTATTTACACTTTACTTTGTTTGTTTCAGTCACTATGTTATTTAGTCACTGTAGTAATTACAACTTGTGTTCGCATACACAGGAACCACATGGGTTAGCCTACAGTTTTTACAACTTTACTAGTGTTCACTTCACAGCCACAGATGGTTCATCTAGTTATTGACATTATTTACACATTACTTTGTCTGTTTCAGTCACTATGTTATTTAGTCACTACAGTAATTACAACTTGTGTTCGCATACACAGGAACCACATGGGTTAGCCTACTCTATACAGTATTTACAACCTTACTAGTGTTCACTTCACAGCCACAGATGGTTCATCTAGTTATTGGCAATATTTAAACATGACTTTGTCTGTTTCAGTCACTTTGTTATTAAGTCACTACAGTAATTGCAACGTGTGTTCGCATCCACAGGAACCACATGGGTTAGCCTACTCTATTCAGTATTTACAACCTTACTAGTGTTCACTTCACAGCCACAGATGGTTCATCTAGTTATTGACATTATTTACACTTTACTTTGTTTGTTTCAGTCACTATGTTATTTAGTCACTGTAGTAATTACAACTTGTGTTCGCATACACAGGAACCACATGGGTTAGCCTACAGTTTTTACAACTTTACTAGTGTTCACTTCACAGCCACAGATGGTTCATCTAGTTATTGACATTATTTACACATTACTTTGTCTGTTTCAGTCACTATGTTATTTAGTCACTGTAGTAATTACAACTTGTGTTCGCATACACAGGAACCACATGGGTTAGCCTACTCTATACAGTATTTACAACCTTACTAGTGTTCACTTCACAGCCACAGATGGTTCATCTAGTTATTGGCAATATTTAAACATGACTTTGTCTGTTTCAGTCACTTTGTTATTAAGTCACTACAGTAATTGCAACGTGTGTTCGCATCCACAGGAACCACATGGGTTAGCCTACTCTATTCAGTATTTACAACCTTACTAGTGTTCACTTCACAGCCACAGATGGTTCATCTAGTTATTGACATTATTTACACTTTACTTTGTTTGTTTCAGTCACTATGTTATTTAGTCACTGTAGTAATTACAACTTGTGTTCGCATACACAGGAACCACATGGGTTAGCCTACAGTTTTTACAACTTTACTAGTGTTCACTTCAGAGCCACAGATGGTTCATCTAGTTATTGACATTAATTACACATTACTTTATCTGTTTCAGTCACTATGTTATTTAGTCACTGTAGTAATTACAACTTGTGTTCGCATCCACAGGAACCACATGGGTTAGCCTACTCTATATAGTATTTACAACCTTACTAAAGTTCACTTCACAGCCACAGATGGTTCATCTAGTTATTGAAATTATTTACAAATTACTTTGTCTGTTCCAGTCACTGTTATTAAGTCACTACAGTAATTACGTGTGTTCGCATCCACAGGAACGACATGGGTTACCCTACTCTATACAGTATTTACAACCTTACTAGTGTTCACTTCACTGCCACAGATGGTTAATCTAGTTATTGACATTATTTACACATTACTTTGTCTGTTTCAGTCACTATGTTATTTAGTCATTACATTAATTACAACTTGTGTTCGCAGCCACAAACCACATGGGTTAGCCTACAGTTTTTACAACTTTACTAGTGTTCACTTCAGAGCCACAGATGGTTCATCTGGTTATTGACATTATTTACACATTACTTTGTCTGTTTCAATCACTATGTTATTTAGTCACTGTAGTAATTACAACTTGTGTTCGCATCCACAGGAACCACATGGGTTAGCCTACAGTTTTTACAACTTTACTAGTGTTCACTTCACAGCCACAGATGGTTCATCTAGTTATTGACAATATTTACACATTACTTTGTCTGTTTCAGTCACTATGTTATTTAGTCACTGCAGTAATTACAAATTGTGTTTGCAGCCACAGGAACCACATGGGTTAGCCTACTCTATACAGTATGTACAACATTTCTAGTGATCACCTTAGTTTTTACCACTGGATTATCAAAAAATTTACTCATTGTGGGACAATTGTAGTAGTTGGCAGGTATGGCAAAGAGACGGATCAAGATTTTAACACACATTGTAGGTCGGGAAAAAGGAAGAAAAACTGAAAATATTTTTTTATGTGTTTAAAGAGATAAAAAAGACGGATTTCTGACTATAGACGTAAAAGTCACATGCCTGACCCTTTATGCAAGTCTTAAATGGACTTCTGGCTTCATCCCGGCATATGCCTGTAGGACGACAGTATGTCAACAAAATTGTATTTTATTCACGGTTTAAGCCCGTCGCCGCACTCAGGTGTGTCCAGACATGAATGAAAATACATTTCGCAGAGGAAGCCGTCCCCGGCCGCCACATCCTCGATAAATCCAAAGGGAGAGGGGCCTCTAAAACGCGTGTGAGAAAACTGGTTGTTGCTGATGAGAAAGGTACGTGACGCCAAAAGACACTCCATCTCAAATGGGCTTCTGGCGGCATCGGAATTGAAGAGTCGAAGGAAGATGAGCGGCGGCTACGCGGAGGAGCGCACACCAGCGGGCGCCTCCTCGTCAGAATCAAATTCTCTGAAGCCATCAAGTCCGTATTTAGAAAAAATGAATTTGATGGTGTGAAAGATGGCTGCGAAGGCACTGAAAAAATGGAGGAAACAAGAACGGCAAGAGGGAAACGGGGTTGCGGAGAAATATCGGCGGCTCGGAAAAATCATTTCAAAGATGAATTGTCGACCTCGGCTTCTAAGGCAATCGCACCTTCGCGTGACCTTTGCGCTTGCTGCCTCTCAAGTTATGATTTTTTTTTTTTTTTTTGTTAAATACTGTATGTACAAACAGTTTTTCCCACAGATTGGCAGCCTCTTTGTGCCAAGGGGGCGTGGCCAAAATGGAATGAATACCACTTCTCTCTTTTCTGATTGGTCACTTTTATACTGAGGTTGTACGGTAATGTATTCAAAAAGCTAATCTGTTGTCTTTAAAAAATACAGCTCACTGCAGTACTTACAACTTGTGTTCGCATCCACAGGAACCACATGGGTTACCCTACTCTATACAGTATTGACACCCTTACTAGTGTTCACTTCAGTGCCACAGATGGTTCATCTAGTTATTGACATCACTTACACATTAATTTGTCTGTTTCAGTCACTATTTTATTTAGTCACTACAGTAGCTTCAACTTGGGTTTACATCCACAGGAACCACATGGGTTAGCCTACTCTATACAGTATTTACTACCTTACTAGTGTTCACTTCACAGCCACAGATGGTTAATCTAAATATTAACATTATTTACACAGTACTTTGTCTGTTTCAGTCACTATGTTATTTAGTCACTACAGTAGTTACAACTTGTGTTTACATCCACAGGAACCACATGGGTTAGCCTACTCTTTACAGTATTTACAACCTTACTAGTGTTCACTTCACAGCCACAGATGGTTCATCTAGTTATTAACATTATTTACACATTACTTTGTCTGTTTCAGTCACTATGTTATTTAGTCACTGTAGTAAATACAACTTGTGTTCGCATACACAGGAACCACATGGGTTAGCCTACTCTATACAGTATTTACAACCTTACTAGTGTTCACTTCACAGCCACAGATGGTTCATCTAGTTATTGACATCATTTACAAATTACTTTGTCTGTTCCAGTCACTGTTATTAAGTCACTACAGTAATTACGTGTGTTCGCATCCACAGGAACCACATGGGTTAGCCTACTCTATACAGTATTTACAACCTTACTAGTGTTCACTTCACAGCCACAGATGGTTCATCTAGTTATTGACATTATTTACAAATTACTTTGTCTGTTCCAGTCACTGTTATTAAGTCACTACAGTAATTACGTGTGTTCGCATCCACAGGAACCACATGGGTTAGCCTACTCTATACATTATTTACAACCTTACTAGTGTTCACTTCACTGCCACAGATGGTTAATCTAGTTATTGACATTATTTACACATTACTTTGTCTGTTTCAGTCACTATGTTATTTAGTCATTACATTATTTACAAATTGTGTTCGCATCCACAGGAACCACATGGGTTAGCCTACAGTTTTTACAACCTTACTAGTGTTCACTTCAGAGCCACAGATGGTTCATCTAGTTATTGACATTATTTACGCATTACTTTGTCTGTTTCAGTCACTATGTTATTTAGTCACTGCAGTAATTACAACTTGTGTTCGCATCCACAGGAACCACATGGGTTTGCCTACTTTATACAGTATTTACAACCTTACTAGTGTCCCCTTCACTGTTACAGATGGTTAATCTAGTTATTGACATTATTTACACATTACTTTGTCTGTTTCAGTCACTATGTTATTTAGTCACTGTAGTAATTACAACTTGTGTTCGCATACACAGGAACCACATGGGTTAGCCTACTCTATACAATATTTACAACCTTACTAGTGTTCACTTCACAGCCACAGATGGTTCATCTAGTTATTGACAATATTTACACATTACTTTGTCTGTTTCAGTCACTATGTTATTTAGTCACTGTAGTAATTACAACTTGTGTTCGCATACACAGGAACCACATGGGTTAGCCTACTCTATACAGTATTTACAACCTTACTAGTGTTCACTTCACAGCCACAGATGGTAAATCTAGTTATTGACATTATTTACACATTACTTTGTCTGTTTCAGTCACTATGTTATTTAGTCACTGCAGTAATTACAACTTGTGTTCGCATCCACAGGAACCACATGGGTTAGCCTACTCTATACAGTATTTACAACCTTACTAGTGTTCACTTCACAGCCACATATGGTTAATCTAATTATTGACAGTATTTACAAATTACTTTGTCTGTTTCAGTCACTATGTTATTTAGTCACTGCAGTAATTACAACTTGTGTTCGCATCCACAGGAACCACATGGGTTAGCCTACTCTATACAGTATTTACAACCTTACTAGTGTTCACTTCACAGCCACAGATGGTAAATCTAGTTATTGACATTATTTACACATTACTTTGTCTGTTTCAGTCACTATGTTATTTAGTCACTGCAGTAATTACAACTTGTGTTCGCATCCACAGGAACCACATGGGTTTGCCTACTTTATACAGTATTTACAACCTTACTAGTGTCCCCTTCACTGTTACAGATGGTTAATCTAGTTATTGACATTATTTACACATTACTTTGTCTGTTTCAGTCACTATGTTATTTAGTCACTGCAGTAATTACAACTTGTGTTCGCATCCACAGGAACCACATGGGTTAGCCTACTCTATACAGTATTTACAACCTTACTAGTGTTCGCTTCACTGTTACAGAGGGTTAATCTAGTTATTGACATTATTTACACATTACTTTGTCTGTTCCAGTCACTGTTATTAAGTCACTACAGTAATTACGTGTGTTCGCATCCACAGGAACCACATGGGTTAGCCTACTCCATACAGTATTTACAACCTTACTAGTGTTCACGTCACAGCCACAGATGGTTAATATAGTTATTGACATTAATTACACATTACTTTGTCTCTTTCAGTCACTATGTTATTTAGTCACTACAGTAGTTACAACTTGTGTTTACATCCACAGGAACCACATGGGTTAGCCTACTCTTTACAGTATTTACAACATTACTAGTGTTCACTTCACAGCCACATATGGTTAATCTAGTCATTGACATTATGTACACATTACTTTGTCTGTTTCAGTCATTTTGTTATTAAGTCACTACAGTAATTGCAACTTGAGTTCGCATCCACAGGAACCACATGGGTTAGCCTACTCTTTACAGTATTTAAAACCTTACTAGTGTTCACTTCACAGCCACATATGGTTAATCTAGTCATTGACATTATTTACACATTACTTTGTCTGTTTCAGTCATTTTGTTATTAAGTCACTACAGTAATTGCAACTTGAGTTCGCATCCACAGGAACCACATGGGTTAGCCTACTCTTTACAGTATTTACAACCTTACTAGTGTTCACTTCACTTTTACAGATGGTTAATCTAGTTATTGACATTATTTACACATTACTTTGTCTGTTTCAGTCACTATGTTATTTAGTCACTACATTAATTACAATTTGTGTTCGCATCCACAGGAACCCCATGGGTTAGCCTACAGTATATACAACTTTACTAGTGTTCACTTCACAGCCACAGATGGTTCATCTAGTTATTGACAATATTTACACATTACTTTGTCTGTTTCAGTCACTATGTTATTTAGTCACTACAGTAATTACAAATTGTGTTTGCAGCCACAGGAACCACATGGGTTAGCCTACTCTATACAGTATATACAACATTTCTAGTGATCACCTTAGTTTTTACCACTGGATTATCAAAAAATTTACTCATTGTGGGACAATTGTAGTAGTTGTCAGGTATGGCAAAGAGACGGATCAAGATTTCAACACACATTGTAGGTCGGGAAAAACGAAGAAAAACTGAAAATATTTTTTTATGTGTTTAAAGAGATAAAAAAGACGGATTTTCGACTATAGACGGAAAAGTCACATGCCTGACCCTTTATGCAAGTCTTAAATGGACTTCTGGCTTCATCTCGACATATGCCTGTAGGACGACGGTATGTCAACAAAATTGTATTTTATTCACGGTTTAAGCCCGTCGCCGCACTCAGGTGTGTCCAGACATGAATGAAAATACATTTCGCAGAGGAAGCCGTCCCCGGCCGCCACATCCTCGATAAATCCAAAGGGAGCGGGGCCTCTAAAACGCGTGTGAGAAAACTGGTTGTTGCTGATGAGAAAGGTACGTGACGCCAAAAGACACTCCATCTCAAATGGGCTTCTGGCGGCATCGGAATTGAAGAGTCGAAGGAAGATGAGCGGCGGCTACGCGGAGGAGCGCACACCAGCGGGCGCCTCCTCGTCAGAATCAAATTCTCTGAAGCCATCAAGTCCGTATTTAGAAAAAATGAATTTGATGGTGTGAAAGATGGCTGCGAAGGCACTGAAAAAATGGAGGAAACAAGGACGGCAAGAGGAAACGGGGTTGCGGAGAAATATCGACGGCTCGGAAAATAATTTCAAAGATGAATTGTCGACCTCGGCTTCTAAGGCAATCGCACCTTCGCGTGACCTTTGCGCTTGCTGCCTCTCAAGTTAGGAAGTTTTTGTTTTTTTTGTTAAATACTGTATGTACAAACAGTTTTTCCCACAGATTGGCAACCTTTTTGTGCCAAGGGGGCGTGGCCAAATTGGAATGAATACCACTTCTCTCGTTTCTGATCGGTCACTTTTATACTGAGGTTGTACAGTAAAGTATTGAAAAAGGTACTCTGTTGTCTTTAAAAAATACAGCTCACTGCAGTAATTACAACTTGTGTTCGCATACACAGGAACCACATGGGTTGACCTACTCTATACAGTATTTACAACCTTACTAGTGTTCACATCACAGCCACAGATGGTTCATCTAGTTATTGACATAACTTACACATTACTTTGTCTGTTTTAATCACTATGTTATTTAGTCACTACAGTATTTACAACTTGTGTTCGCATCCACAGGAACCACATGGGTTAGCCTACTCTATACAATATTTACTACCTTACTAGTGTTCACTTCACAGACACAGATGGTTCATCTAGTTATTGACATCACTTACACATTACTTTGTCTGTTTCAGTCACTATGTTATTTAGTCACTACAGTAATTACAACTTGTGTTTGCATCCACAGGAACCACATGGGTTAGCCTACTCTATACAGTAATGACAACCTTACTAGTGTTCACTTCACAGCCACAGATGGCTCATCTAAATATTAACATTATTTACGCATAACCTTGTCGGTTTCAGTCACTATGGACTGGACTCTCACACTATTATGTTAGATCCACTATGGACTGGACTCTCACATTATTATGTTAGATCCACTATGGACTGGACTCTCACTATTATGTTAGATCCACTATGGACTGGACTCTCACACTATTATGTTAGATCCACTATGGACTGGACCCTCACTATTATGTTAGATCCACTGTGGACTGGACTCTCACACTATTATGTTAGATCCACTATGGACTGGACTCTCACACTATTATGTTAGATCCACTATGGACTGGACTCTCACTATTATGTTAGATCCACTATGGACTGGACTCTCACTATTATGTTAGATCCACTATAGACTGGACTATCACTATTATGTTAGATCCACTATGGGCTGGACTCTCACACTATTATGTTAGATCCACTATGGACTGGATTGTCACACTATTATGTTAGATCCACTATGGACTGGTCTCTCACTATTATGTTAGATCCACTATGGACTGGACTCTCACTATTATGTTAGATCCACTATGGACTGGACTCTCACTATTATGTTAGATCCACTATGGACTGGACTCTCACACTATTATGTTAGATCCACTATGGACTGGATTGTCACACTATTATGTTAGATCCACTATGGACTGGTCTCTCACTATTATGTTAGATCCACTATGGACTGGACTCTCACTATTATGTTAGATCCACTATGGACTGGACTCTCACTATTATGTTAGATCCACTATGGACTGGACTCTCACACTATTATGTTAGATCCACTATGGACTGGACTCTCACACTATTATGTTAGATCCACTATGGACTGGACCCTCACTATTATGTTAGATCCACTATGGACTGGACTCTCACTATTCTGTTAGATCCACTATGGACTGGACTCTCTCACTGTTATGTTAGATCCACTATGGACTGGACTTTCTCAATATTATGCTAGACCCACTCGACGTCCATTGAATCCGGTCCTCTCCAAGGTTTCTCATAGTCATTCACATTGACATCCCACTGGGTTGTGAGTTTTTCCTTGCCCTTATGTGGGCTCTGAACCGAAGATGTTGTTGTGGCTTGTGCAGCCCTTTGAGACACTTGTGATTTAGGGCTATATAAATAAACATTGATTGATCGCGTTAACTTTGACAACCCAAATTAATACGTCGCAACTCTAATATGACCACACCTACTTGGATTTGTTTGAGACATCAGTTTGCCGCCACACGCATTAAAGGACGAGGACCTTGAGACTGATAAGCAGCGGCAAAGTCGCCGGGTTCCCTTGACGCACAACAGTTACAAGGATTGATTAAAATGACCTTTCCGAGATGCAATTTATGGCAAAGAGAATCTAGTTATGAGACCATTAGGCTTTTTGACTCTCAGACTTTGATGCACGGTTGAAAATAATGCACGCCGCTATTTATTTTCAGGGTTCACAGGTCATGACAATGCTGTCAGCTCATGAACAAAATCATTATCGGCTCCTGTTATTTAGCAGCGTTTGATTACTAACAAAGACACTTTTAGGCATTAATATGCACTAGAGATGCGCGGATAGGCAATTATTTCATCCGCAACCGCATCACAAAAGTCGTCAACCATCCGCATCTACCCGAACTAACATTTAATCAAAACCGCACCCGCCCGCACCCGCCCGCACCCGCCCGTTGTTATATATCTAATATAGACGATGCAAGGCATTAGTGAGGTTATAAAGCTTTTGCCTGTTAAAGAAAGGAGACTGATCCAATGGAGCAGAGACATTCAATGCGTGCCACGCTGTCACGGCCCAGACGCACACCAGTGCGCAATCATCTGGGAGCCGCGCTGAGCGCACCTCCAAGCGCGCTCGCGCCACTCAAGCTGCGTTCTATCTTGTTTTAACATCCTGTGGCACTCTCCTGGGATCACGGCGGACGGAACTGCTCATGCTCAGGGTGTTTGTGGAGATTCGGGGTTTTGCACAAATGTGATGCACCATGTTAGATGTCCCGGTTTTGTGACTGTCGTAGACATAAACAGCGTCGCAGCTCTTGCAAATCACGTAGCCAGCATTACTATCATCCTGATTTACAACCTCGTAAAAACGAGTCTACGCTGAACTTTTCTGGCCTTTTTTTTCCCCTGGTCTTTAGTATTCCCTTTTTTAGTTTGTCGCGTACCACGTTTGCTGCCGGCGTTGCCATCTCTTTTTTTTTTTTTCTTCTTCTGTTGTGGCATATGCTGCAGGTGCCTGCTCGTTTTTCGTATGTGGGTAACAACATTTAACTGCTGCTCCTCTCTGAGCTGCCACCTTAACGTGGTAGAGGAGTTTGCGTGTCCCAATGATCCTAGGAGCTATGTTGTCCGGGGGCTTCCATGCCCCCTGGTAGGGTCTCCCAAGACAAACAGGTCCTAGGTGAGGGATCGGACAAAGAGCAGCTCGAAGACTTCTATGGAAATGCAAGAACCGAGACTCAGATTTCCCTCGCCCGGACGCGGGTCACCGGGGCCCCCCTCCGGAGCCAGGCCCGGAGTTGGGGCACGATGGCGAGCGCCTGGTGGCCGGGCCTGTCCCCATGGGGCCCGGCCGGGCACAGCCCGAAGAGGCAACGTGGGTCCCCCCTCCAATGGGCTCACCACCCATAGCAGGGGCCATAGAGGTCGGGTGCAATGTGAGCTGGGCGGCAGCCGAAGCCAGGGCACTTGGCGGTCCGATCCTCGGCTACAGAAGCTAGCTCTTGGGACGTGGAACGTCACCTCGCTGGGGGGGAAGGAGCCTGAGCTAGTGCGAGAGGTAGAGAAGTTCCGGTTGGATATAGTCGGACTCACCTCGACGCACAGCAAGGGCTCCGGAACCAGTTCTCTCGAGAGGGGCTGGACTCTCTTCCACTCTGGCGTTGCCAGCAGTGAGAGGCGACGGGCTGGGGTAGCAATTCTTGTTTCCCCCCGGCTCTGAGCCGGCACGTTGGAGTTCAACCCGGTGGACGAGAGGGTAGCTTCCCTCCGCCTTCGGGTGGGGGGACGGGTCCTGACTGTTGTTTGCGCTTACGCGCCAGACAGCAGCTCAGAGTACCCACCCTTTTTGGATTCACTCGAGGGAGTACTTGAGGGTGCTCCCCCGGGTGATTCCCTCGTTCTACTGGGGGACTTCAACGCTCATATTGGCAACGACAGTGAAACCTGGAGAGGTGTGATTGGGAAGAATGGCCGCCCGGATCTGAACCCGAGTGGTGTTTTGTTATTGGACTTTTGTGCCCGTCACGGATTGTCCATAACGAACACCATGTTCAAGCATAAGGGTGTCCATATGTGCACTTGGCACCAGGACACCCTAGGCCGCAGTTCTATGATCGACTTTGTAGTTGTGTCATCGGATTTGCGGCCTCATGTTTTGGACACTCGGGTGAAGAGAGGGGCGGAGCTTTCTACCGATCACCACCTGGTGGTGAGTTGGCTGCGATGGTGGGGGAGGATGATGAAATCTATTTTTTTTTTATTTCAACCGCCCGACCCGCGGATAATCCGCGGACTCCGCGGTTGTGTCCGCAAACCGCGCATCTCTAATATGCACTTTGATTAAAGCAACGTTAGAGCTCAATTCCAGAGAGAGCTTTGGTTTAGATATCACATAACTTATAGTAGGCCTAAATGCCACCTCAGAGGCACGCCGTTTGTCATGCGTCAAACCGAGCAGCAAACGGTTGCTAACTTTGTAAGAACACTCAGTCGTACCTCAACAGCTCGATTGCTTCTATGACCGAGTTCTTAACTCATGAGTCCTCAAACCAGGGCCCACCAGCAAACACAATCTGGCCCACGGGTTTTATTTATTTTATTTTATTGTTCACAAATCTGTGTTAGTGAGCATTTCTTCTTTGCCAAGATAATCCATCCCACCTCACAGGTGTGGCATATCAAGATGCTGACCAAACAGCCTGATTATCGCACAGGTGTGTTTTAGGCTGCCCAGCGAATTGAATGTTCATTTCTAAATATGTTAAAATGTAATATTGGAAATTATCGGTATCATTTTTTTTTTTTATTATCAGCATCGTTTCTTTTTTTTTTCTATTTTTTTTTTTTTTTAATTTATTAAATCAACACAAAAAACACAAAATACACTTACAATTAGTGCACCAACCCAAAAAAAACCTCCCTCCCCCATTCACACTCATTCACACAAAAGGTTTGTTTCTTTCTGTTATTAATATTCTGGTTCCTACATTATATATCAATATATATCAATACAGTCTGCAAGGGATACAGTCCGTAAGCACACATGATTGTGCGTGCTGCTGGTCCACTAATAGTACTAACCTTTAACAGTTAATTTTACTAGTATTCATTAATTACTAGTTTCTATGTGTCAAGACTTGGACTATGGTGTGTTTGTTTTCCCGAGATGCAAGTAAAGCTGGACTGGTCATGGCGTGAAGGTAAATACATATTTATTTATATTTATTTATAACACTCCAAGGAACAAAAAGCGCGCTCAAAACGGATGTACAAACTTGACTGACGAAACAAAAAGACTTGCACGTGGGCAAAAAAAACTGTGAACAATTAAACAAAAACACTAACTGTGGCATTAATAAACAAAAACTTACTTGGCATGGACTATGAAGTGCGCAGAGGGAAAAGTGTGACGGGGGTATGAAACCGGGATGTCACCAGAAAGACGAACTGAAAACAATGAACTTAAATACTACAGCCATGATTAACGAAAAAAAGGTGCGCGACTCAAAACGTGAAACAGGTGCGTGACGTGACAGGTGAAAACGAATGGTTGCTATGGTGACAAAACAAAACAAAAGTGCACAAAAAGTCCAAAAACAAAACCGAACATGACTAAAACAAAACATGATCACAAAGACATGACACTATGTAACTGTTTTAATATCGTTTTACTTTCTTTTTTATTCAAGAAAATGTTTTTAATTTATGTAGCTTATTTTATTATTATTTAAAAAAAGTACCTTATCTTCACCATACCTGGTTGTCCAAATTAGGCATAATAATTAATTAATTAGTTAATTCCACGACTGCATATATCTGTTGATATCAGTATCGGTTGATATCGGTATCGGTAATTAAAGAGTGGGACAATATCGGAATATCAGCAAAAAGCCATTATCGGACATCCCTATTCATTTCTCTACCATGAGCCGTCTCCAAAGGCGTTTCAGAGAATTTGGCAGTACATCCACCCGGCCTCACAACCGCAGACCACGTGTAACCACACCAGCCCATGATCGTCTGAGACCAGCCACCTGGACAGCTGCTGCAACAATTGGTTTGCATAACCAGAACATGTCTGCAACTGTGAGAAACCGTTGGTTGTCCACATCGAGGTCTCGACATGACTGCAGTTTGTCGTCGTAACCGACTTGAGTTTTCACTGTTCAGGGCAGATGGCAGACAGCGGGTGTGGCGTCGCGTGGGAGAGCGGTTTGCTGATGTCAACGTTGTGAATGGAGTGGCATGTGTTGGGGGAGGGGTTACGGTATGGGTAGGCGTATGTTATGGACACGGTCTTGCTGATTGTATTGTACCATATGTCCCGGCAAGAAATCTGCATTCAAAGAACTCCGACTTATTAGTGATTCCCAGAGCCCAAAAGAAGTCTGCGGGCTACAAAGCGTTTTCTATTGGGGCTCCAGTACTATGGAATGCCCTCCCGGTAACAGTTAGAGATGCTACCTCAGTAGAAGCATTTAAGTCCCATCTTAAATCTCATTTGTATACTCTAGCCTTTAAATAGACCCCCCTTTTTTAGACCAGTTGATCTGCCGCTTCTTTTCTTTTCTGCCCCCCTCTCCCTTGTGGAAGGGGGGGGGGGGGGGGGCACAGGTCCGGTGGCCATGGATGAAGTGGTGGCTGTATTGTAACCCAAAATGTTGAAAGAGCCATATTGGACCAGAAAAACAAACAATAAAATCTGTCTGCAGCCGCAAAAAATCAAAAGCCTTATATAAGTGTAATAATGAAGGCAACACATGATGTAAGTGTCTATATTAGCTATACTAGCCAACTATCAAAATGACTTTAAACGTCTTATATAAGTGTTATAATGAAGAGAACACATGATATAAGTGTCTATAATAGCTATATTAGCCTACTATCAAAATTACTTTAAAAGTCTTGTACAAGTGTTATAATAAAGGCAACACATGATGTAAGTGTCTATATTAGCCTACTATCAAAATTACTTTAAAAGTCTTATATAAGTGTTATAATGAAGGCAACATATGATGTCAGTGTCTATATTAGCTATATTAGCCTACTATCAAAATGACTCTAAAAGCCTTATATAAGTGTTATAATGAAGGCAACACATGATGTAAGTGTCTATATTAGCTATATTAGCCTACTATCAAAATGAATTTAAAAATCTTATATAAGTGTTATAATGAAGGCAACACATGATGTAAGTGTCTATATTAGCTATATAAGCCTACTATCAAAATTACTTTGAAAGTCTTATACGAGTGTTATAATGAAGGCAACACATGATGTCAGTGTCTATATTAGCTATATTAGCCTACTATCAAAATGACTCTAAAAGCCTTATATAAGTGTTATAATGAAGGCAACACATGATGTCAGTGTCTATATTAGCTATATTAGCCTACTATCAAAATGAATTTAAAAGTCTTATATTAGTGTTATAATGAAGGCAACACATGATGTAAGTGTCTATATTAGCTATATAAGCCTACTATCAAAATTACTTTGAAAGTCTTATACGAGTGTTATAATGAAGGCAACACATGATGTCAGTGTCTATATTAGCTATATTAGCCTACTATCAAAATGACTCTAAAAGCCTTATATAAGTGTTATAATGAAGGCAACACATGATGTCAGTGTCTATATTAGCTATATTAGCCTACTATCAAAATGAATTTAAAAGTCTTATATTAGTGTTATAATGAAGGCAACACATGATGTAAGTGTCTATATAAGCAATATTAGCCTACTATCAAAATGACTTTAAAAGCCTTATATAAATGTTACAATGAAGGCAACACATGATGCAAGTGTCTATATTAGCTATATTAGCCTACTATCAAAATTTATTTAAAAATCTTATATAAGTGTTATAATGAAGGCAACACATGATGTAAGTGTCTATATTAGCTATACTATCAAAATGAATTTAAAAGTCTTATATAAGTGTTATAATGAAGGCAACACATGATGTAAGTGTCTATATTAGCTATATTAGCCTACTATCAAAATGAATTTAAAAGTCTTATATAAGTGTTATAATGAAGGCAACCCATGATGTAAGTGTCTATATTAGCCTACTATCAAAAATAATTTAAAAATCTTATATAAGTGTTACAATGAAGGCAACACATGATGTAAGTGTCTATATTAGCTATATTAGCCTACTATCAAAATGACTTTAAACGTCTTGTACAAGTGTTATAATAAAGGCAACACATGACGCAAGTGTCTATATAAGCTAAATTAGCCAACTATCAAAATGACTTTAAACGTCTTGTACAAGTGTTATAATAAAGGCAACACATGACGTAAGTGTCTATATAAGCTATATTAGCCAACTATCAAAATGACGTAAAAGTCTTATATAAGTGTTATAATGAAGGCAACACATGATGTAAGTGTCTATTTTAGCTATACTATCAAAATGAATTTAAAAGTCTTATATAAGTGTTATAATGAAGGCAACACATGATGTAAGTGTCTATATTAGCTATATTAGCCTATTATCAAAATTACTTTAAAAGTTGTATATAAGTGTTATAATGAAGGCAACACATGATGTACGTGTCTATAATAGCTATATTAGCCTACTATCAAAATGACTTTAAACGTCTTGTAGAAGTGTTATAATAAAGGCAACACATGATGTAAGTGTCTATATAAGCCTACTATCAAAATGACTTTAAAAGTCTTATATAAGTGTTATAATGAAGAGAACACATGATATAAGTGTCTATAATAGCTATATTAGCCTACTATCAAAATTACTTTAAAAGTCTTGTACAAGTGTTATAATAAAGGCAACACATGATGTAAGTGTCTATATTAGCCTACTATCAAAATTACTTTAAAAGTCTTATATAAGTGTTATAATGAAGGCAACACATGATGTAAGTGTCTATATTAGCTATATAAGCCTACTATCAAAATTACTTTGAAAGTCTTATACGAGTGTTATAATGAAGGCAACACATGATGTCAGTGTCTATATTAGCTATATTAGCCTACTATCAAAATGACTCTAAAAGCCTTATATAAGTGTTATAATGAAGGCAACACATGATGTCAGTGTCTATATTAGCTATATTAGCCTACTATCAAAATGAATTTAAAAGTCTTATATTAGTGTTATAATGAAGGCAACACATGATGTAAGTGTCTATATAAGCAATATTAGCCTACTATCAAAATGACTTTAAAAGCCTTATATAAATGTTACAATGAAGGCAACACATGATGCAAGTGTCTATATTAGCTATATTAGCCTACTATCAAAATGAATTTAAAAGTCTTATATAAGTGTTATAATGAAGGCAACACATGATGTAAGTGTCTATATTAGCTATATTAGCCTACTATCAAAATGAATTTAAAAGTCTTATATAAGTGTTATAATGAAGGCAACCCATGATGTAAGTGTCTATATTAGCCTACTATCAAAAATAATTTAAAAATCTTATATAAGTGTTACAATGAAGGCAACACATGATGTAAGTGTCTATATTAGCTATATTAGCCTACTATCAAAATGACTTTAAACGTCTTGTACAAGTGTTATAATAAAGGCAACACATGACGCAAGTGTCTATATAAGCTAAATTAGCCAACTATCAAAATGACTTTAAACGTCTTGTACAAGTGTTATAATAAAGGCAACACATGACGTAAGTGTCTATATAAGCTATATTAGCCAACTATCAAAATGACGTTAAAAGTCTTATATAAGTGTTATAATGAAGGCAACACATGATGTAAGTGTCTATTTTAGCTATACTATCAAAATGAATTTAAAAGTCTTATATAAGTGTTATAATGAAGGCAACACATAATGTAAGTGTCTATATTAGCTATATTAGCCTATTATCAAAATTACTTTAAAAGTTGTATATAAGTGTTATAATGAAGGCAACACATGATGTACGTGTCTATAATAGCTATATTAGCCTACTATCAAAATGACTTTAAACGTCTTGTAGAAGTGTTATAATAAAGGCAACACATGATGTAAGTGTCTATATAATCCTACTATCAAAATGACTTTAAAAGTCTTATATAAGTGTTATAATGAAGGCAACAAATGATGTCAGTGTCTATATTAGCTATATTAGCCTACTATCAAAATGACTCTAAAAGCCTTATATAGGTGTTATAATGAAGGCAATACATGATGTAAGTGTCTATATAAGCTATATTAGCCTACTATCAAAATGACTTTAAAAGCCTTGTATAAGTGTTACAATGAAGGCAACACATGATATAAGTGTCTATATTAGCTATATTAGCCTACTATCAAAATGAATTTAAAAGTCTTATATAAGTGTTATAATGAAGGCAACACATGATGTAAGTGTCTATATAAGCTATATTAGCCTACTATCAAAATGGCTTTAGAAGTCTTATATAAGTGTTATAATGAAGGCAACACATGATGTGTCTATATTAGCTATATTAGCCTACTATCAAAATGACTCTAAAAGCCTTATATAAGTGATATAATGAAGGCAACACATGATGTAAGTGTCTATATTAGCTATATTAGCCTACTATCAAAATGAATTTCAAAATCTTATATAAGTGTTATAATAAAGGTAACACATGATGTAGTGCCTTTATTAGTTATATTAGCCTACTATCAGCATGACTTTAAAAGTCTTATATATGTGTTATAATGGTGGTAACACATGATGTAAGTGTCTATATAAGCTATATATGCCTACTATCAAAATGACTCTAAAAGCCTTATATAAGTGTTATAATGAAGGCAACACATGATGTAAGTGTCTATATTAGTTATATTAGCCTCCTATCAAAATGAATTTAAAAGTCTTATATAAGTGTTATAATGAAGGCAACACATGATGTGAGTGTCTATATTAGCTATATTAGCCTACTATCAAAATTAATTTAAAAATATTATATAAGTGTTATAATGAAGGCAACACATGATGTAAGTGTCTATATTAGCTATATTAGCCTACTATCAAAATTAATTTAAAAATCTTATATAAGTGTTATAATGAAGGCAACACATGATGTAAGTGTCTATATTAGCTATATTAGCCTACTATCAAAATTAATTTAAAAATCTTATATAAGTGTTATAATGAAGGCAACACATGATGTAAGTGCCTTTAATAGTTATATTAGCCTACTATTAAAATGACTTTAAACGTCTTGCACACGTGTTATAATAAAGGCAACACATGACGTAAGTGTCTATATAAGCTATATTAGCCAACTATCAAAATGACGTTAAAAGTCTTATATAAGTGTTATAATGAAGGCAACACATGATGTAAGTGTCTATATTAGCTATACTATCAAAATGAATTTAAAAGTCTTATATAAGTGTTATAATGAAGGCAACACATGATGTAAGTGTCTATATTAGCTATATTAGCCTATTATCAAAATTACTTTAAAAGTTGTATATAAGTGTTATAATGAAGGCAACACATGATGTACGTGTCTATAATAGCTATATTAGCCTACTATCAAAATGACTTTAAACGTCTTGTAGAAGTGTTATAATAAAGGCAACACATGATGTAAGTGTCTATATAAGCCTACTATCAAAATGACTTTAAAAGTCTTATATAAGTGTTATAATGAAGGCAACACATGATGTCAGTGTCTATATTAGCTATATTAGCCTACTATCAAAATGACTCTAAAAGCCTTATATAGGTGTTATAATGAAGGCAATACATGATGTAAGTGTCTATATAAGCTATATTAGCCTACTATCAAAATGACTTTAAAAGCCTTATATAAGTGTTACAATGAAGGCAACACATGATATAAGTGTCTATATTAGCTAAATTAGCCTACTATCAAAATGAATTTAAAAGTCTTATATAAGTGTTATAATGAAGGCAACACATGATGTAAGTGTCTATATAAGCTATATTAGCCTACTATCAAAATGGCTTTAGAAGTCTTATATAAGTGTTATAATGAAGGCAACACATGATGTGTCTATATTAGCTATATTAGCCTACTATCAAAATGACTCTAAAAGCCTTATATAAGTGATATAATGAAGGCAACACATGATGTAAGTGTCTATATTAGCTATATTAGCCTACTATCAAAATGAATTTAAAAGTCTTATATAAGTGTTATAATAAAGGTAACACATGATGTAGTGCCTTTATTAGTTATATTAGCCTACTATCAGCATGACTTTAAAAGTCTTATATAAGTGTTATAATGGTGGTAACACATGATGTAAGTGTCTATATAAGCTATATATGCCTACTATCAAAATGACTCTAAAAGCCTTATATAAGTGTTATAATGAAGGCAACACATGATGTAAGTGTCTATATTAGTTATATTAGCCTACTATCAAAATGAATTTAAAAGTCTTATATAAGTGTTATAATGAAGGCAACACATGATGTGAGTGTCTATATTAGCTATATTAGCCTACTATCAAAATGAATTTAAAAGTCTTATATAAGTGTTATAATGAAGGCAACACATGATGTAAGTGTCTATATTAGCTATATTAGCCTACTATCAAAATTAATTTAAAAATCTTATATAAGTGTTATAATGAAGGCAACACATGATGTAAGTGTCTATATTAGCTATATTAGCCTACTATCAAAATTAATTTAAAAATCTTATATAAGTGTTATAATGAAGGCAACACATGATGTAAGTGCCTTTAATAGTTATATTAGCCTACTATTAAAATGACTTTAAACGTCTTGCACACGTGTTATA
Organism: Nerophis lumbriciformis; assembly: GCF_033978685.3. Lineage (NCBI taxonomy): Eukaryota > Metazoa > Chordata > Actinopteri > Syngnathiformes > Syngnathidae > Nerophis > Nerophis lumbriciformis. Next base: position 23,214,516 of record NC_084562.2, read on the forward strand.
ATAAAGGCAACACATGACGTAAGTGTCTATATAAGCTATATTAGCCAACTATCAAAATGACGTTAAAAGTCTTATATAAGTGTTATAATGAAGGCAACACATGATGTAAGTGTCTATATTAGCTATACTATCAAAATGAATTTAAAAGTCTTATATAAGTGTTATAATGAAGGCAACACATGATGTAAGTGTCTATATTAGCTATATTAGCCTATTATCAAAATTACTTTAAAAGTTGTATATAAGTGTTATAATGAAGGCAACACATGATGTACGTGTCTATAATAGCTATATTAGCCTACTATCAAAATGACTTTAAACGTCTTGTAGAAGTGTTATAATAAAGGCAACACATGATGTAAGTGTCTATATAAGCCTACTATCAAAATGACTTTAAAAGTCTTATATAAGTGTTATAATGAAGGCAACACATGATGTCAGTGTCTATATTAGCTATATTAGCCTACTATCAAAATGACTCTAAAAGCCTTATATAGGTGTTATAATGAAGGCAATACATGATGTAAGTGTCTATATAAGCTATATTAGCCTACTATCAAAATGACTTTAAAAGCCTTATATAAGTGTTACAATGAAGGCAACACATGATATAAGTGTCTATATTAGCTAAATTAGCCTACTATCAAAATGAATTTAAAAGTCTTATATAAGTGTTATAATGAAGGCAACACATGATGTAAGTGTCTATATAAGCTATATTAGCCTACTATCAAAATGGCTTTAGAAGTCTTATATAAGTGTTATAATGAAGGCAACACATGATGTGTCTATATTAGCTATATTAGCCTACTATCAAAATGACTCTAAAAGCCTTATATAAGTGATATAATGAAGGCAACACATGATGTAAGTGTCTATATTAGCTATATTAGCCTACTATCAAAATGAATTTCAAAATCTTATATAAGTGTTATAATAAAGGTAACACATGATGTAGTGCCTTTATTAGTTATATTAGCCTACTATCAGCATGACTTTAAAAGTCTTATATATGTGTTATAATGGTGGTAACACATGATGTAAGTGTCTATATAAGCTATATATGCCTACTATCAAAATGACTCTAAAAGCCTTATATAAGTGTTATAATGAAGGCAACACATGATGTAAGTGTCTATATTAGTTATATTAGCCTACTATCAAAATGAATTTAAAAGTCTTATATAAGTGTTATAATGAAGGCAACACATGATGTGAGTGTCTATATTAGCTATATTAGCCTACTATCAAAATTAATTTAAAAATATTATATAAGTGTTATAATGAAGGCAACACATGATGTAAGTGTCTATATTAGCTATATTAGCCTACTATCAAAATTAATTTAAAAATCTTATATAAGTGTTATAATGAAGGCAACACATGATGTAAGTGTCTATATTAGCTATATTAGCCTACTATCAAAATTAATTTAAAAATCTTATATAAGTGTTATAATGAAGGCAACACATGATGTAAGTGCCTTTAATAGTTATATTAGCCTACTATTAAAATGACTTTAAACGTCTTGCACACGTGTTATAATAAAGGCAACACATGACGTAAGTGTCTATATAAGCTATATATGCCTACTATCAAAATTACTTTAAAAGTTGTATACAAGTGTTATAATGAAGGCAACACATGATGTAAGTGTCTATATTAGCTATATTAGCCTACTATCAAAATGACTCTAAAAGCCTTATATAAGTGTTATAATGAAGGCAACACATGATGTAAGTGTCTATATTAGCTATATTAGCCTACTATCAAAATGAATTTAAAAATCTTATATAAGTGTTATAATGAAGGCAACACATGATGTAAGTGTCTATATTAGCTATATAAGCCTACTATCAAAATTACTTTGAAAGTCTTATACGAGTGTTATAATGAAGGCAACACATGATGTCAGTGTCTATATTAGCTATATTAGCCTACTATCAAAATGACTCTAAAAGCCTTATATAAGTGTTATAATGAAGGCAACACATGATGTCAGTGTCTATATTAGCTATATTAGCCTACTATCAAAATGAATTTAAAAGTCTTATATTAGTGTTATAATGAAGGCAACACATGATGTAAGTGTCTATATAAGCAATATTAGCCTACTATCAAAATGACTTTAAAAGCCTTATATAAATGTTACAATGAAGGCAACACATGATGCAAGTGTCTATATTAGCTATATTAGCCTACTATCAAAATTTATTTAAAAATCTTATATAAGTGTTATAATGAAGGCAACACATGATGTAAGTGTCTATATTAGCTATACTATCAAAATGAATTTAAAAGTCTTATATAAGTGTTATAATGAAGGCAACACATGATGTAAGTGTCTATATTAGCTATATTAGCCTACTATCAAAATGAATTTAAAAGTCTTATATAAGTGTTATAATGAAGGCAACCCATGATGTAAGTGTCTATATTAGCCTACTATCAAAAATAATTTAAAAATCTTATATAAGTGTTACAATGAAGGCAACACATGATGTAAGTGTCTATATTAGCTATATTAGCCTACTATCAAAATGACTTTAAACGTCTTGTACAAGTGTTATAATAAAGGCAACACATGACGCAAGTGTCTATATAAGCTAAATTAGCCAACTATCAAAATGACTTTAAACGTCTTGTACAAGTGTTATAATAAAGGCAACACATGACGTAAGTGTCTATATAAGCTATATTAGCCAACTATCAAAATGACGTAAAAGTCTTATATAAGTGTTATAATGAAGGCAACACATGATGTAAGTGTCTATTTTAGCTATACTATCAAAATGAATTTAAAAGTCTTATATAAGTGTTATAATGAAGGCAACACATGATGTAAGTGTCTATATTAGCTATATTAGCCTATTATCAAAATTACTTTAAAAGTTGTATATAAGTGTTATAATGAAGGCAACACATGATGTACGTGTCTATAATAGCTATATTAGCCTACTATCAAAATGACTTTAAACGTCTTGTAGAAGTGTTATAATAAAGGCAACACATGATGTAAGTGTCTATATAAGCCTACTATCAAAATGACTTTAAAAGTCTTATATAAGTGTTATAATGAAGAGAACACATGATATAAGTGTCTATAATAGCTATATTAGCCTACTATCAAAATTACTTTAAAAGTCTTGTACAAGTGTTATAATAAAGGCAACACATGATGTAAGTGTCTATATTAGCCTACTATCAAAATTACTTTAAAAGTCTTATATAAGTGTTATAATGAAGGCAACATATGATGTCAGTGTCTATATTAGCTATATTAGCCTACTATCAAAATGACTCTAAAAGCCTTATATAAGTGTTATAATGAAGGCAACACATGATGTAAGTGTCTATATTAGCTATATTAGCCTACTATCAAAATTACTTTAAACGTCTTGTAGAAGTGTTATAATAAAGGCAACACATGATGTAAGTGTCTATATAAGCCTACTATCAAAATGACTTTAAAAGTCTTATATAAGTGTTATAATGAAGAGAACACATGATATAAGTGTCTATAATAGCTATATTAGCCTACTATCAAAATTACTTTAAAAGTCTTGTACAAGTGTTATAATAAAGGCAACACATGATGTAAGTGTCTATATTAGCCTACTATCAAAATTACTTTAAAAGTCTTATATAAGTGTTATAATGAAGGCAACATATGATGTCAGTGTCTATATTAGCTATATTAGCCTACTATCAAAATGACTCTAAAAGCCTTATATAAGTGTTATAATGAAGGCAACACATGATGTAAGTGTCTATATTAGCTATATTAGCCTGCTATCAAAATGAATTTAAAAATCTTATATAAGTGTTATAATGAAGGCAACACATGATGTAAGTGTCTATATTAGCTATATAAGCCAACTATCAAAATGACGTTAAAAGTCTTATATAAGTGTTATAATGAAGGCAACACATGATGTAAGTGTCTATTTTAGCTATACTATCAAAATGAATTTAAAAGTCTTATATAAGTGTTATAATGAAGGCAACACATGATGTAAGTGTCTATATTAGCTATATTAGCCTATTATCAAAATTACTTTAAAAGTTGTATATAAGTGTTATAATGAAGGCAACACATGATGTACGTGTCTATAATAGCTATATTAGCCTACTATCAAAATGACTTTAAACGTCTTGTAGAAGTGTTATAATAAAGGCAACACATGATGTAAGTGTCTATATAAGCCTACTATCAAAATGACTTTAAAAGTCTTATATAAGTGTTATAATGAAGAGAACACATGATATAAGTGTCTATAATAGCTATATTAGCCTACTATCAAAATTACTTTAAAAGTCTTGTACAAGTGTTATAATAAAGGCAACACATGATGTAAGTGTCTATATTAGCCTACTATCAAAATTACTTTAAAAGTCTTATATAAGTGTTATAATGAAGGCAACATATGATGTCAGTGTCTATATTAGCTATATTAGCCTACTATCAAAATGACTCTAAAAGCCTTATATAAGTGTTATAATGAAGGCAACACATGATGTAAGTGTCTATATTAGCTATATTAGCCTACTATCAAAATGAATTTAAAAATCTTATATAAGTGTTATAATGAAGGCAACACATGATGTAAGTGTCTATATTAGCTATATAAGCCTACTATCAAAATTACTTTGAAAGTCTTATACGAGTGTTATAATGAAGGCAACACATGATGTCAGTGTCTATATTAGCTATATTAGCCTACTATCAAAATGACTCTAAAAGCCTTATATAAGTGTTATAATGAAGGCAACACATGATGTCAGTGTCTATATTAGCTATATTAGCCTACTATCAAAATGAATTTAAAAGTCTTATATTAGTGTTATAATGAAGGCAACACATGATGTAAGTGTCTATATAAGCAATATTAGCCTACTATCAAAATGACTTTAAAAGCCTTATATAAATGTTACAATGAAGGCAACACATGATGCAAGTGTCTATATTAGCTATATTAGCCTACTATCAAAATGAATTTAAAAGTCTTATATAAGTGTTATAATGAAGGCAACACATGATGTAAGTGTCTATATTAGCTATATTAGCCTACTATCAAAATGAATTTAAAAGTCTTATATAAGTGTTATAATGAAGGCAACCCATGATGTAAGTGTCTATATTAGCCTACTATCAAAAATAATTTAAAAATCTTATATAAGTGTTACAATGAAGGCAACACATGATGTAAGTGTCTATATTAGCTATATTAGCCTACTATCAAAATGACTTTAAACGTCTTGTACAAGTGTTATAATAAAGGCAACACATGACGCAAGTGTCTATATAAGCTAAATTAGCCAACTATCAAAATGACTTTAAACGTCTTGTACAAGTGTTATAATAAAGGCAACACATGACGTAAGTGTCTATATAAGCTATATTAGCCAACTATCAAAATGACGTTAAAAGTCTTATATAAGTGTTATAATGAAGGCAACACATGATGTAAGTGTCTATTTTAGCTATACTATCAAAATGAATTTAAAAGTCTTATATAAGTGTTATAATGAAGGCAACACATAATGTAAGTGTCTATATTAGCTATATTAGCCTATTATCAAAATTACTTTAAAAGTTGTATATAAGTTATAATGAAGGCAACACATGATGTACGTGTCTATAATAGCTATATTAGCCTACTATCAAAATGACTTTAAACGTCTTGTAGAAGTGTTATAATAAAGGCAACACATGATGTAAGTGTCTATATAAGCCTACTATCAAAATGACTTTAAAAGTCTTATATAAGTGTTATAATGAAGGCAACAAATGATGTCAGTGTCTATATTAGCTATATTAGCCTACTATCAAAATGACTCTAAAAGCCTTATATAGGTGTTATAATGAAGGCAATACATGATGTAAGTGTCTATATAAGCTATATTAGCCTACTATCAAAATGACTTTAAAAGCCTTGTATAAGTGTTACAATGAAGGCAACACATGATATAAGTGTCTATATTAGCTATATTAGCCTACTATCAAAATGAATTTAAAAGTCTTATATAAGTGTTATAATGAAGGCAACACATGATGTAAGTGTCTATATAAGCTATATTAGCCTACTATCAAAATGGCTTTAGAAGTCTTATATAAGTGTTATAATGAAGGCAACACATGATGTGTCTATATTAGCTATATTAGCCTACTATCAAAATGACTCTAAAAGCCTTATATAAGTGATATAATGAAGGCAACACATGATGTAAGTGTCTATATTAGCTATATTAGCCTACTATCAAAATGAATTTCAAAATCTTATATAAGTGTTATAATAAAGGTAACACATGATGTAGTGCCTTTATTAGTTATATTAGCCTACTATCAGCATGACTTTAAAAGTCTTATATATGTGTTATAATGGTGGTAACACATGATGTAAGTGTCTATATAAGCTATATATGCCTACTATCAAAATGACTCTAAAAGCCTTATATAAGTGTTATAATGAAGGCAACACATGATGTAAGTGTCTATATTAGTTATATTAGCCTCCTATCAAAATGAATTTAAAAGTCTTATATAAGTGTTATAATGAAGGCAACACATGATGTGAGTGTCTATATTAGCTATATTAGCCTACTATCAAAATTAATTTAAAAATATTATATAAGTGTTATAATGAAGGCAACACATGATGTAAGTGTCTATATTAGCTATATTAGCCTACTATCAAAATTAATTTAAAAATCTTATATAAGTGTTATAATGAAGGCAACACATGATGTAAGTGTCTATATTAGCTATATTAGCCTACTATCAAAATTAATTTAAAAATCTTATATAAGTGTTATAATGAAGGCAACACATGATGTAAGTGCCTTTAATAGTTATATTAGCCTACTATTAAAATGACTTTAAACGTCTTGCACACGTGTTATAATAAAGGCAACACATGACGTAAGTGTCTATATAAGCTATATTAGCCAACTATCAAAATGACGTTAAAAGTCTTATATAAGTGTTATAATGAAGGCAACACATGATGTAAGTGTCTATATTAGCTATACTATCAAAATGAATTTAAAAGTCTTATATAAGTGTTATAATGAAGGCAACACATGATGTAAGTGTCTATATTAGCTATATTAGCCTATTATCAAAATTACTTTAAAAGTTGTATATAAGTGTTATAATGAAGGCAACACATGATGTACGTGTCTATAATAGCTATATTAGCCTACTATCAAAATGACTTTAAACGTCTTGTAGAAGTGTTATAATAAAGGCAACACATGATGTAAGTGTCTATATAAGCCTACTATCAAAATGACTTTAAAAGTCTTATATAAGTGTTATAATGAAGGCAACACATGATGTCAGTGTCTATATTAGCTATATTAGCCTACTATCAAAATGACTCTAAAAGCCTTATATAGGTGTTATAATGAAGGCAATACATGATGTAAGTGTCTATATAAGCTATATTAGCCTACTATCAAAATGACTTTAAAAGCCTTATATAAGTGTTACAATGAAGGCAACACATGATATAAGTGTCTATATTAGCTAAATTAGCCTACTATCAAAATGAATTTAAAAGTCTTATATAAGTGTTATAATGAAGGCAACACATGATGTAAGTGTCTATATAAGCTATATTAGCCTACTATCAAAATGGCTTTAGAAGTCTTATATAAGTGTTATAATGAAGGCAACACATGATGCGTCTATATTAGCTATATTAGCCTACTATCAAAATGACTCTAAAAGCCTTATATAAGTGATATAATGAAGGCAACACATGATGTAAGTGTCTATATTAGCTATATTAGCCTACTATCAAAATGAATTTAAAAGTCTTATATAAGTGTTATAATAAAGGTAACACATGATGTAGTGCCTTTATTAGTTATATTAGCCTACTATCAGCATGACTTTAAAAGTCTTATATAAGTGTTATAATGGTGGTAACACATGATGTAAGTGTCTATATAAGCTATATATGCCTACTATCAAAATGACTCTAAAAGCCTTATATAAGTGTTATAATGAAGGCAACACATGATGTAAGTGTCTATATTAGTTATATTAGCCTACTATCAAAATGAATTTAAAAGTCTTATATAAGTGTTATAATGAAGGCAACACATGATGTGAGTGTCTATATTAGCTATATTAGCCTACTATCAAAATGAATTTAAAAGTCTTATATAAGTGTTATAATGAAGGCAACACATGATGTAAGTGTCTATATTAGCTATATTAGCCTACTATCAAAATTAATTTAAAAATCTTATATAAGTGTTATAATGAAGGCAACACATGATGTAAGTGTCTATATTAGCTATATTAGCCTACTATCAAAATTAATTTAAAAATCTTATATAAGTGTTATAATGAAGGCAACACATGATGTAAGTGCCTTTAATAGTTATATTAGCCTACTATTAAAATGACTTTAAACGTCTTGCACACGTGTTATAATAAAGGCAACACATGACGTAAGTGTCTATATAAGCTATATTAGCCAACTATCAAAATGACGTTAAAAGTCTTATATAAGTGTTATAATGAAGGCAACACATGATGTAAGTGTCTATATTAGCTATACTATCAAAATGAATTTAAAAGTCTTATATAAGTGTTATAATGAAGGCAACACATGATGTAAGTGTCTATATTAGCTATATTAGCCTATTATCAAAATTACTTTAAAAGTTGTATATAAGTGTTATAATGAAGGCAACACATGATGTACGTGTCTATAATAGCTATATTAGCCTACTATCAAAATGACTTTAAACGTCTTGTAGAAGTGTTATAATAAAGGCAACACATGATGTAAGTGTCTATATAAGCCTACTATCAAAATGACTTTAAAAGTCTTATATAAGTGTTATAATGAAGGCAACACATGATGTCAGTGTCTATATTAGCTATATTAGCCTACTATCAAAATGACTCTAAAAGCCTTATATAGGTGTTATAATGAAGGCAATACATGATGTAAGTGTCTATATAAGCTATATTAGCCTACTATCAAAATGACTTTAAAAGCCTTATATAAGTGTTACAATGAAGGCAACACATGATATAAGTGTCTATATTAGCTAAATTAGCCTACTATCAAAATGAATTTAAAAGTCTTATATAAGTGTTATAATGAAGGCAACACATGATGTAAGTGTCTATATAAGCTATATTAGCCTACTATCAAAATGGCTTTAGAAGTCTTATATAAGTGTTATAATGAAGGCAACACATGATGTGTCTATATTAGCTATATTAGCCTACTATCAAAATGACTCTAAAAGCCTTATATAAGTGATATAATGAAGGCAACACATGATGTAAGTGTCTATATTAGCTATATTAGCCTACTATCAAAATGAATTTCAAAATCTTATATAAGTGTTATAATAAAGGTAACACATGATGTAGTGCCTTTATTAGTTATATTAGCCTACTATCAGCATGACTTTAAAAGTCTTATATATGTGTTATAATGGTGGTAACACATGATGTAAGTGTCTATATAAGCTATATATGCCTACTATCAAAATGACTCTAAAAGCCTTATATAAGTGTTATAATGAAGGCAACACATGATGTAAGTGTCTATATTAGTTATATTAGCCTACTATCAAAATGAATTTAAAAGTCTTATATAAGTGTTATAATGAAGGCAACACATGATGTGAGTGTCTATATTAGCTATATTAGCCTACTATCAAAATAAATTTAAAAATATTATATAAGTGTTATAATGAAGGCAACACATGATGTAAGTGTCTATATTAGCTATATTAGCCTACTATCAAAATTAATTTAAAAATCTTATATAAGTGTTATAATGAAGGCAACACATGATGTAAGTGTCTATATTAGCTATATTAGCCTACTATCAAAATTAATTTAAAAATCTTATATAAGTGTTATAATGAAGGCAACACATGATGTAAGTGCCTTTAATAGTTATATTAGCCTACTATTAAAATGACTTTAAACGTCTTGCACACGTGTTATAATAAAGGCAACACATGACGTAAGTGTCTATATAAGCTATATATGCCTACTATCAAAATTACTTTAAAAGTTGTATACAAGTGTTATAATGAAGGCAACACATGATGTAAGTGTCTATATTAGCTATATTAGCCTACTATCAAAATTAATTTAAAAGTCTTATATAAGTGTTATAATGAAGGCAACACATGATGTAAGTGCCTTTATTAGTTATATTAGCCTACTATCAAAATGACTTTAAAAGTCTTATGTACGTGTTATAATGGTGGTAACACATGATGCAAGTGTCTATATTAGCTATATAAGCCTATTATCAAAATTACTTTAAAAGTCATATAAAAGTGTTATAATGAAGGCAACACATGATGTACGTGTCTATAATAGCTATATTAGCCTACTATCAAAATGACTTTAAACGTCTTGCACACATGTTATAATAAAGGCAACACATGACGTAAGTGTCTATATAAGCTATATATGCCTACTCTATATAT
>NC_084562.2:23230000-23260000 GCF_033978685.3 Nerophis lumbriciformis
TATGTCCGCCAGCGAAGAAAAATCCATAAATTATCCACCCCGTTTTGTAAGCCGCAAGGCGGAATTTACTTAACTTGAGCAACACTAAGTGCTCGAAAACATGGGATTACTTTTACTTAAAATGAGTAAACTAATTAACTACTTTTATGTACGTTACATTGATGTAACATGGCACGCTACTCTTTATGTGGTTTTATGTTTTTATTGTTGTAGTTATATTGTTAAACTTACAAACGTTGCTTGGAGTAACGGATGAGGAATTCCATACGATTAGGAACACTATGGACGACTGGATTTTACTAATTGTATTATGGCCGTCAGCGAAGAAAAAACAACATTGATTATCCACATCGTTTTATAAGGCTTCTAAGTCCGGAATTTACGGTAACTTGAGCATTAATAACCATTTATCTCCAGTTCTCGAAAACATGTGATTTTTACTTAATACGAGTAAACTAATTAACTACATTTATGTTTGTTACAATGCCTTGACCCAGACGTTTGATGTAACGTGGCACGCTACTCTTTATGTGGTTTTATGTTTTTATTGTTGTAGTTATATTGTAAAACTTACAAACGTTGCTTGGAGTGATGAATGAAGAATCCATACGATTAGGAACGCTGTGGACGACTGGAAGGTGGAACGGCACTTCTACTTCCGGTTATAGCTACTAATACGTTAAAGGGGAACATTATCACCAGACCTATGTAAGCATCAATATATACCTTGATGTTGCAGAAAAAAGACCATATATTTTTTTAACCGATTTCCGAACTCTAAATGGGTGAATTCTGGCGAATTAAACGCCTTTCTATTATTCGCTCTCGGAGCGATGACGTCACATCGGGAAGCAATCCGCCATTTCCTCACTTTCGTCGGTGTGTTGTCGGAGGGTGTAACAACACGAACAGGGACGGATTCAAGTTGCACCAGTGGCCCAAATATGCGAAACTGGCAAGAAATTGGACGGAATTTGTTCAAAATACGAGGGTCTGGGGAAAGCCGACGAAATGGTCAGTCGTTTGTTCCGCACACTTTACCGACGAAAGCTATGCTACGACAGAGATGGCAAGAATGTGTGGATATCCTGCGACACTCAAAGCAGATGCATTTTCAACGATAAAGTCAAAGAAATCTGCCGCCAGACCCCCATTGAATCTGCCGGAGTGTGTGAGCTATTCAGGGACAAAGGACCTCGGTAGCACGGCGAGCAATGGCGGCAGTTTGTTCCCGCAGACGAGCGAGCTAAACCCCCTGGATGTCTTGGCTCACACCGCTTCTACCGTCCCTTATGCCACCGAAGATGATCAAGAGAAGAATATCGACCCTAGCTTCCCTGGCCTGCTGACATCAACTCCAAAACTGGACGGATCAGCTTTCAGGAAAAGAGAGCGGATGAAGGTATGTCTACAGAATATATTAATTCATGAAAATTGGGCTGTCTGCACTCTCAAAGTGCATGTTGTTGCCAAATGTATTTCATATGCTGTAAACCTAGTTCATAGTTGTTAGTGTTATGATCCGCTGCCCGGATCATATTTCTGTTTGGGTTTTCTGTTAGTCTTGGACTCATTTTGTTCCTGTCTGTGCACCTTTGAGTTGGTTACCATAGTTACTTATTAATTCCACCTACCGCTTGTGTTTCTGTCACATGTGGTGCGCATGGTGATGCGGGGTTTTGTTCTCCCAAGATGCAAAGGACGAATCCGGACAGGACTTGCAGGTAATAACTTGATTTAATAATAAAACAACACAAAACTGGTACAAAACAGAAAACAAACCGACTGAGAAAGGTGCCGAGCGCACCGGAAGCTAAAGCTAACACTTAGCACAAACTATGGAACTTAGCTGAGTCTAGGAAACAAGAACGAACTTACGTGGCAGTCGCGTGATGCAAAAACAAAGAAAGCAGCACGAGTGATGAACAAAGGTGGGCTTAAATAGCGTCTGTGATTACAACAGGTGCGCGTCAGAAACACAAGCGGCAGGTGGAATTAATAAGTAACTATGGTAACCAACTCAAAGGTGCACAGACAGGAACAAAATGAGTCCAAGACTAACAGAAAACCCAAACAGAAATATGATCCGGGCAGCGGATCATAACAGTTAGTTTCCTTTAATGCCAAACAAACACATACCAATCGTTGGTTAGAAGGCGATCGCCGAATTCGTCCTCGCTTTCTCCCGTGTCGCTGGCTGTCGTGTCGTTTTCGTCGGTTTCGCTTGCATACGGTTCAAACCGATATGGCTCAATAGCTTCAGTTTCTTCTTCAATTTCGTTTTCGCTACCTGCCTCCACACTACAACCATCCGTTTCAATACATGCGTAATCCGTTGAATCGCTTAAGCCGCTGAAATCCGAGTCTGAATCCGAGCTAATGTCGCGATAGCTTGCTGTTCTTTCCGCCATGTTTGTTTGTGTTGGCTTCACTGTGTGACGTCACAGGAAAATGGACGGGTGTATACAACGATGGTTAAAATCAGGCACTTTGAAGCTTTTTTTAGGGATATTGCGTGATGGGTAAAATTTTGAAAAAAACTTCGAAAAATAAAATAAGCCACTGGGAACTGATTTTGAATGGTTTTAACCCTTCTGAAATTGTGATAATGGTCCCCTTTAATGATAACACAAAGTTTAAGCTTGTAAAATATTAGCCTTTTTGTTTGAAACAATTCCACCAAAAACCTCACCTCCGATCTGGGCCTCTCACTGTCTGCTGTGAAAAAGTCCTGGTCCTTGGACCAATTTAATTAGGGACCTCTGGTTTAATCCGTTATAGGCTATGTTCACACTGCAGGTCAGTTACGATTTGTGACATTTATCAGGTTTTTCCATGTCAATATGAACAGTACAAATACATTTATTTCAAATGCGACCCATGCCTTGTTTTGTTATATGTGACTATAATTCCAATCTGAACGATTAGGTTGCCTTCATCCGACTTAGATGTCATCGAGATGTGACAAACGTCACAATTCTTTGCCAAAACAGACAGGCACGAAAGAACAAGTACCTCACAAACTACCACAGATACATTTTTAGGGTATTCAGTTGATTGCAAGTGGGCTGTCCAGTTTGTTTTAGAAGATGTTTCTCCTCTCATCCAAAAAGGGTTTATCAGTTCATGCTGATAAATTAGTCAGATCTAGTCTCAGTTTAAGATTGGTCAGCTCTAGTCTGGCTACAAACATCTTCTAAGACAAACTTGTCCAGTTGCGATCGACTGAATGCCGTGAGAATACAACAACCTGGATGAATGACAACATCCATAGTCATACCACAGCCAACAATCTTGCACTCTTCCTTGTGTTTCATCTTCTACATGAAATAATACATGTTGACTCCAGTAGCAGAAATCTTTGAAATTGCCTTAAATGTGCCAAAACTGACAACACAAATCTGGGCCACGTTTAAATCTGTAAACACAGGGCCATGATTTGTTTGCATGTGCGTCAGTTTATGGATGCATTCCGCTCAAATTAGACACACATACGAGTCACATATTGTTTTGGTTATGTAAAGGACTAAATCAAAGGATTGGATTTCGCAAATAGTCAGAATTAAGCCTCATACTCTGTGTTAACGTAGCCTAAATCCCAAATATATCCGATACAACTGCAGTCTGAACGACCAGGTTGTGTTCATTCCACTCGCGCTCCTTGGTACAGACGTCACAAGTGCCTTACAAACTACCCTATCTAAAATGATTGCACCCTTCCTTGTGTTTTATCCTCTACATTAAATAATATATGTTGACTCCGGTTGCAAAACGCCTTGAAGTTGCCATAAATGCGCCAAAACTGACCAAATCTGATGCAACAGCAGTCTTAATGATCAGGTAGCTACTTGGTACAGACATTGAAATAAAAGACTAAGTAAAATGATCGGATTTAACAAAAATATCTAAATTAGACATCTTACATAGCCCAAATCCAAAATTTATCTGATGCGACTGCAGTCTGAACGATCAGGTAGCGTTCATTCGACCCACGCTCCTATGTACAGACGTCACAAGTGCCCTACAAACTACCCTAGCTAAAACTATTGCACCCTTCCTTGTGTTTTATCCTCTACATTAAATAATATATGTTGACTACGGTTGCAAAACGCTTTGAAGTTGCCATTAATGTACCAAAACTAACCACCAAATCCGATGCAACTGCAGTCTTAATGATTAGGTAGCTACTCCGTACAGACATTGAAATAAACGACTAAGTGAAATGATCGAATTTAACAAAAAAATCGGAATTAGGCATCATACCCTGCAGTGTAAACATAGCCTAAATCCGATATGTATCCAATGCAACTGCAGTCTGAACGATTAGGTCGCGTTCATTCGACCCACGGTCCTTGGTACAGACGTCACAAGTGCCTTACAAACTACCCTATCTAAAATTATTGCACCCTTCCTTGTGTTTTATCCTTTACATTAAATAATATATGTTGACTCCGGTTGAAAAACACCTTGACGTTGCCAGAAATGTGCCAAAACTGACCAAATCTGATGCAACTGCAGTCTTAATGATCAGGTAGCTACTCGGTACAGACATTGAAATAGAGGACTAAATAAAAGGATCAGATTTATCAACAAAATCGGAATTAGGCATCATACCCTGCAGTGTAAACGTAGCCCAAATCCGAAATGTATCTGATGCAACTGCAGACTGAACGATCAGGTAGTGTTCATTCGACCCACGCTCCTTGGTACGGACGTCACAAGTGCCACACAAACTACCCTAGCTAAAACTATTGCACCCTTCCTTGTGTTTTATCCTTTACATTAAATAATATATGTTGACTCCGGTTGAAAAACGCCTTGAAGTTGCTATAAATGTGCCAAAACTGACTAAATCTGATACAACTGCAGTCTGACTGATCATATAGCTACTTGGTACAGACATCAAAATAAATTACTAAATAATATGATTGGATTTAACAAAAGAAAACAATCTGAATTAGGCATCATACCCTGCAGTCTAAACATAGCCCAAATCTGATATGTATCCAATGCAACTGCAGACTGAACGATCAGATAGCGTTCATTCGACCCACGCTCCTTGGTACAGACGTCACAAGTGCCTTACAAACTATCATAGCTAGAATTATTGCACCCTTCCTTGTGTTTTATCCTCTACATGAAATAATACATGTTGACTCCGGTTGCAAAACGCCTTGAAGTTGCCAGAAATGTGCCAAAACTTACCAAATCTGATGCAACTGCAGTCTGACTGATCAGGTAGCTACTCGGTACAGACATTGAAATAGAGGACTAAATAAAAGGATCAGATATGTCAAAAAAAATCGGAATTAGGCATTATACCCTGCAGTGTGAACGTAACCTAAATCCGATATAAATTCGATACAACTGTACTCTGAACATCAGGTAGCGTTCATTCGACCCACCCTCCTTGGTACAGACGTCACAAGTGTCACACAAACTACTCCAGCTAGAATTATTGCACCCTTCCTTGTGTTGTATCCCCTACATTAGATAATACATGTTGACTCCGGTTGAAAAACGCCTTGACATTGCCATAAATGTGCCAAAACGGACCAAATCTAATGCAACTGCAGTCTGACTGATCAGGTAGCTACTCGGTACAGACATTGAAATAGACGACTAAATAAAAGGATCAGATTTGTCAAAAAAATAGGAATTAGACATCATACCCTGCAGTGTGAACGTAACCTAAATCCGATATAAATTCGATACAACTGCACTCTGAACGATCAGGTAGCGTTCATTCGACCCACGCTCCTTCGTACAGACGTCACAAGTGCCACACAAACTACTCCAGCTAGAATTATTGCACCCTTCTTTGTGTTTTATCCCCTACATTAGATAACACATGTTGACTCCGGTTGAAAAACACCTTGACGTTGCCATAAATGTGCCAAAACTGACCAAATCTGATGCAACTGCAGTCTTAATGATCAGGTAGCTACTCGGTACAGACATTGAAATAGAGGACTAAATAAAAGGATCAGATTTATCAACAAAATCGGAATTAGGCATCATACCCTGCAGTGTGAACGTAACCTAAATCCGATATAAATTTGATACATCTGTACTCTGAACGATCAGGTAGCGTTCATTCGACCCACGCTCTTTGGTAGAGATGTCACAGGTGCCCTACAAACTACCCTAGCTAAAATTGTTGCACCCTTCCTTGTGTTTTTTCCTCTACATTAGATAATACATATTGACTCCGGTTGAAAAACACCTTGACGTTGCCAGAAATGTGTCAAAACGGACCAAATCTAATGCAACTGCAGTCTGACTGATCAGGTAGCTACTCGGTACAGACATTGAAATAGAGGACTAAATAAAAGGATCAGATTTGTCGAAAAAAAATCGGAATTAGGCATCATACCCTGCAGTGTAAACGTAACCTAAATCCGATATAAATTCGATACAACTGTACTCTGAACGATCAGGTAGCGTTCATTCGACCCACGCTCCTTGGTACAGACGTCACAAGTGCCACACAAACTATCATAGCTAAAATTCTTGCCACCTTTCCTTGTGTTTTATCCTCTACATGAAATAATACATGTTGACTCCGGTTGCAAAACACCTTGAAGTTGCCATAAATGTGCCAAAACTAACCACCAAATCCAATGCAACTGCAGTCTTAATGATTAGGTAGCTACTCGGTACAGACATTGAAATAAACGACTAAGTGAAATGATCGAATTTAACAAAAAAATCGGAATTAGGCATCATACCCTGCAGTGTAAACATAGCCTAAATCCGATATGTATCCAATGCAACTGCAGTCTGAACGATTAGGTAGTGTTCATTTGACCCACGCTCCTTGGTACAGACGTCACAAATGCCACACAAACTACTCTAGCTAGAATTATTGCACCCTTCCTTGTGTTTTATCCCCTACATTAGATAATACATGTTGACTCCGGTTGAAAAACGCCTTGACGTTGCCAGAAATGTGCCAAAACGGACCAAATCTAATGCAACTGCAGTCTGACTTATCAGGTAGCTACTCGGTACAGACATTGAAATAGACGACTAAATAAAAGGATCAGATTTGTCAAAAAAATCGGAATTAGGTATCATACCCTGCAGTGTGAACGTAACCTAAATCCGATATAAATTCGATACAACTGTACTCTGAACGATCAGGTAGCGTTCATTCGACCCACACTCCTTGGTACAGACATCACAAGTGCCACACAAACTATCATAGCTAAAATTCTTGCACCCTTCCTTGTGTTTTATCCTCTACATGAAATAATACATGTTGACTCCGGTTGCAAAACGCCTTGAAGTTTCCATAAATGTGCCAAAACTAACCACCAAATCCGATACAACTGCAGTCTTAATGATTAGGTAGCTACTCGGTACAGACATTGAAATAAATGACTAAGTGAAATGATCGAATTTAACAAAAAAATCTGAATTAGGCATCATACCCTGCAGTGTAAACGTAGCCTATATCCGATATGTATCCAATGCAACTGCAGTCTGAACGATTAGGTAGCGTTCATTTGACCCACGGTCCTTGGTACACACGTCACAAGTGCCTTACAAACTACCCTATCTAAAATGTTTGCACCCTTCCTTGTGTTTTATCCTTTACGTTAGATAATACATGTTGACTCCGGTTGAAAAACGCCTTGACGTTGCCAGAAATGTGCCAAAACTGACCAAATCTAATGCAACTGCAGTCTGACTGATCAGGTAGCTACTCGGTACAGACATTGAAATACAGGACTAAATAAAAGGATCCGATTTGTCAAAAAAATCGGAATTAGGCATCATACCCTGCAGTGTGAACGTAACCTAAATTTGATATAAATTCGATACAACTGTACTCTGAACGATCAGGTAACGTTCATTCGACCCATGCTCCTTGGTACAGACGTCATTTGTGCCACACAAACTACTCTAGCTAGAATTATTCCACCCTTCCTTGTGTTTTATCCTCTACATTAGATAATACATGTTGACTCCGGTTGAAAAACACCTTGACGTTGCCAGAAATGTACCAAAACGGACCAAATCTAATGCAACTGCAGTCTGACTGATCAGGTAGCTACTCGGTACAGACATTGAAATAGAGGACTAAATAAAAGGATCAGATTTGTCAAAAAAAAAAATCGGAATTAGGCATCATACCCTGCAGTGTGAACGTAACCTAAATCCGATATAAATTCGATACAACTGTACTCTGAACGATCAGGTAGCGTTCATTCGACCCACGCTCCTTGGTACAAACGTCACAAGTGCCACACAAACTATCATAGCTAGAATTCTTGCACCCTTCCTTGTGTTTTATCCTCTACATTAAATAATATATGTTGACTCCGGTTGCAAAACCCTTTGAAGTTGCCATAAATGTGCCATAAATATACCAAAACTGACCAAATCTGATGCAACTGCAGTCTGACTGATCACGTAGCTACTCAATACAGACATTGAAATAGACGACTAAATAAAAGGATCGGATTTAACAAACAAGAAAATCTGAAATAGGCATCATACCATCCAGTGTGAACGCAGCCTCAGTTGTTTATGAACCGCTTAGTTGAACACACTGTGTACAATTTGTGTGCTGGATGAATAACCGTGAGGTCATTGTGAGTCATACCTAGAAATATGGATTGTTTTGGCCACAAATGCTGATTAGAATGCGTTAACACGGGGCCAAGGACAATTGTTTCTATCATCCATGGACATATGGGGTAGTTAGTCAAACAATTACAAACCAGGTGCCTGTGTCCTACATCTTGAAGGATAATAGAGGTAGTAATTATTATGTGCTCATTTTAATGGGGTTTTATTGACAAGCGTCGTTGCAGCCTTTGCCCTGTTTCGCAACTGCTTGTGAAATCAGCTTGGCAACTCAATTACGTTTGACATTGCCCTCGCCTTCATGACTACATCAGAAAGGGAAACTGAAATATTCAGCAAGTGTTCCGCAGTCCGTCTATTAAAATTACATGAGGGCGGAAATGTGCTTATTAATTGCAATGTGCTTCTAGAATGGAACAATCGGTTGGAAAATGTACACTGGTCATGTTCGAAATACAGTAGCATCGCAACTTAGGAGCTCAATTGGTTCTGTGAGCGAGCTCGGCTCTCAAATCCTTCAAATCAGCGTCGCTCATTGAAATTAATTGAATTAATTTCGAATCCGTGCTTGGCCCCGCTAAACAGCACAATTTGAACATGTAACATCCTTGAAACTTTTAGGTTAGACATGTAGTTTGAAGGAGGAGTCCCCAAACGTCTTCACAAAAGGGACAAAATGGGTTTAAAACCACGGCCCACGGGCCAATTGTAGCCTGCCAGCGCCTTCAATTCGGCCCGCGTTCAACAAGCACTCACATGTTAAATCAAAATACACAACTGTTTAACAGGTGCATACTTTCTAAGCATACTTTCTAGAACCTACCTGCACAGCATGCACTTATATGACCAGATCCAAACAACCTTCCCTAGTCATGGCCCAGGAAAAAAGAAATTAAACCGACGCAAAAAGTCAACAAACATGTCACACAAAACACAGCCTGGTCACTGAACTTTGTGGATATTACCTAAAACAGTCAACCATAATAATAAAATAAAAAAATAAAAAATTTAAATCCATTGCAAGGCATGATGGGAAAAATTTAAAAAACTCTCTCCACACTTATCCATGTTTGGCTCATTTTAGCTGCTTGATATTTTTGATTGATTACAGAGTTTTAAGGAAGTCGTCACAAAGGTAAATTCAAATAATTATTATTATATATATTATATTATGTTCAACAAGCACTCACATGTTGAATTAAAATACACGACTGTTTAACAGGTGCATACTTTCTAAGCATACTTTCTAGAAACTACCTGCACAGCATGCACTTATATGACCAGATCCAAACAACCTTCCCTAGTCATGGCCCAGAAAAAAAATAAAAATAAACCGACGCAAAAAGTGTCACAAAACACAGCCTGGTCACTGAACTTTGTGGATGTTATCCAAAACAGTCAACCATAAAAAATAAAAAAATAAAAAAATGTAAATCCATTGCAAGGCCTAATGGGAAAAATGCAAAAACCTCTCTCCACACTTATCCATGTTTGCCGCATTTTAGCTGCTTGATATTTTTGATTGATTACAAAGCTTTAAGGAGGTTGTCACAAAGGTAAACAAGGTATAAATGGAACTTTCATATACTCTTATATTCAATTATAATAATTATTATTATATATAATATGTAATATTATTGTATATAATGAGGTGGCGACTTGTCCAGGGTGTACCCCGCCTTCCGCCCAAATGCAGCTGAGATAGGCTGCAGCACCCCCCGTGACCCCAAAAGGGACAAGCGGTAGAAAATGGATGGATGGATAATTATATATACGTGTGCGTTACTTTGTATGCTAATTAAATAAAAACACAGTGTTACTGTTCAAACTGCGTGTAATATTACAGTGGCCAAAAAATATATATATACTTGTTAAATAAAACCTCTGCCTTGTTTTTAATGAACATTTAGGCCTAATACGCTACTGTCTTCCTATTGTATCCTGTTTAAAATTGTGTTTTAAATTAAACTAGTCCTAAAGGTACCTTGTTTTTGTGCACTACTAAAATACTAAAAATTACATTATAGCACCACATATCGCTAGCTGGCAACTAAGGTCGCTAATAAAAAAATATAAACAAATATTTACCGTTTCAGCTTGTAAGTGGTCTGTCCGTAGGCGAGAACCTACGTGAGATTGATGGCATTTTTCAATCTTTAAAATAATTGTTGATAAATCACTCTTATTGTTGTTAATTTTGTGGAAAGTTTAGTCTGTTTTACATAATAAATAGGTCACAAATCATATAGCGAATGAATGCATAATTAGTCAACAGCCATACATGTCACACTAAGGGTGGCAGTATGAACAACACTGTCATAAAACTGTGCCATATAGTGAAACCACACTAAACAACCACGACAAACACTTTTTGGAAGAATATTTGCATCGCACCGCAACACAACATAAACACTACAGAACATATGTACAGAATAATGATACCCTATTCGATACTACTATGATAACATCGATATTTTTTAACATCACAAAATCTTCTTTCGTTTTTAAAACATTTATATTATGTTTTTAAACTCAGGAAATGTGTCCCTGGACATGTGAGGACTTTGAATATGACCAATGTATGATCCTGTAAGGACTTGGTATCGGATTGATACCTAAATGTGTGGTATCATCCAAAACTAATGTAAAATAGAAGAAAAACAGAAGAATAAGTGATTATTACATTTTAATAGAAGTGTAGATAGAACATGTTAAAACATAAAATAAGCAGATATTAACAGTAAATGAACAAGTAGATTATTAATTAATTTTCTACCACTTGTCCTTAATAATGTTGACACAATAATAGGTAGATAAATGACACAATATGTTACTGCATACGTCAGCAGCTCAATTAGGAGCCTTTGTTTGTTTACTTACTATTAAAAGACAAGTTGTCCAGTATGTTCACTATTTTATTTAAGGACAACATTGCAATAATAAACATATGTTTAATGTACCCTAAGATTTTTTTAATTTAAATAAAAAAGAAAAAAGGTACTCCTAACTTCTTTCTCCGTCTGGGTGTGTGTTGATTCAGGAGAGTACAACCTGACAACGTGTGTAAGTGACTGGTAAGACAACAGATGTATACCATAACTTGTAGGTTGACGTTTAAGATAAACATGGAGTCTCTCCTCCAGGATAGGGCTATCCCTTTTGCCTTCCAAAGTCTGAATGTAACCCAGAGAGTTAACCCAGTAGGTAGATAAATGACACAATATGTTACTGCACATGTCAGCAGCTAAATTAGGAGCCTTTATTTGTTTACTTACTACTAAAAGACAAGTTGTCCAGTATGTTCACTATTTTATTTAAGGACAACATTGCAATAATAAACATATGTTTAATGTACCCTAAGATTTTATTTATTGAAATAAAAAAATAAATAAAAAAAGGTACTCCTAACTTCTTTCTCTGTCTGGGTGTGTGTTGATTCAGGAGAGTACAATCTGACAACGTAAGGCATACTTGCCAACCCTCCCGGATTTTCCGGGAGACTCCCGAAATTCAGCGCCTGTCCCGAAAACCTCCCGGGACAAATTTTCTCCCGAAAATCTCCCGAAATGCAGGCGGAGCCCCCTCCAGCTCCATGCGGACCTGAGTGACGTGTTGACAGCCTGTTCACACGTCCGCTTTCCCACAATATAAACAGCTAATGATCGAGGGCGAGTTCTTGGTTTCTTATGTGGGTTTATTGTTAGGCAGTTTCATTAACGTCCTCCCAGCGCGGTAACAACACACAACAACAGCAGTCAAGTTTTCGTCTACCGTAAAGCAGTTCGTCTGCCGTAAACAGCAATGTTGTGACACTTTTAAACGGGACAATACTGCCATCTCCTGTACATGCATATGTGACCCACCCATAATGTGTCACATTTTTGTGTTGATTTATTTATTTTATTTTGTGGTTTGAATTCGTTTTTGGAGCTGTCATTCCACATTTATCAGTATTCACATTGGTCAGTAGGGGGCAGTAGGGCGTTTCTTCCCAATTGAATACTATCACCTGCAGACCGGAAGTGTCTTGTCATTCTGATGAGCGCGACCAGTCTGTGAACAATTGAAACGTCCTGTGTGCTTTTTCCTCCTGTATAACAGGTTAGTTTTGGTGAATCAACACACTGAATAATATCCATGTGATCTTTATAAGTTTAAGTACACATTCTGATGGTGGAGCCTAACTCTAAAGTGTTTGTGAGTTGTAGTTTGTATTTGTGAATGAATCCAGTGCGCAGCTGCAGTAATCAATACAAAAAGGCGACGTGAGTGCGCAATGTTTATATAGGAACTTGTGATCCTAATTCAGACTCCCAAATTAGAGCTCCCGTTTTCTTATTGATTTTATAGTGTATATTTGTATAGTGTGTGTGTTCTGAAATAGTGACAGAGAATAGAACACGGATAGACAATTCAACCCTTAACTAAAATGAACACTGAAATTCAAGTATTTATTTTATTTATTTATATATATATATATATATATATATATATATATATATATATATATATATATATATATATATATATATATATATATATATATATAAAGTTAAAGTTAAAGTAAAGTACCAATGATTGTCACACACACACTAGGTGTGGCGAGATTATTCTCTGCATTTGACCCATCACCCTTGATCACCCCCTGGGAGGTGAGGGGAGCAGTGGGCAGCAGCGGTGGCCGCGCCCGGGAATCATTTTGGTGATTTAACCCCCAATTCCAACCCTTGATGCTGAGTGCCAAGCAGGGAGGTAATGGGTCCCATTTTTATAGTCTTTGGTATGACTCGGCCGGGGTTTGAACTCACAACCTACCGATCTCAGGGCGGACACTCTAACCACTAGACCACTGAGTAGTATATGTAATAAATAAAAAATAAAAAAATATATATATAGCTAGAATTCACTGAAAGTCAAGTATTTCTTATATATATATATCTTAACCACGCCCCCGACCACGCCCCCCCCACACCCCCGACCCCCCACCTTTCGAAATCGGAGGTCTCAAGGTTGGCAAGTATGACGTAAGGAGATATTCGTGCGAAAGTGACTGGGAAGACAACAGATGTATACCATAAATTGTAGGTTGACGTTTAAGATAAACATGGAGTCTCTCCTCCAGGATAGAGCTATCCCTTTTGCATTCCGAAGTCTGAATGTATCCCCTCTTCTCGTGAGAGAGTTAACCCAGTCCACATATGAATGTCCAACTAAGGCTCCTTAATTTATTATGGGCTCAACCGGTATCGGTACCAAAATATTGGTATCGGCACAACACTAATACACACACACCGAGCAAACACTGGCATAAATGTAGATCGGCGCCTATGGGTGTGTGTGTGTTGACCTACCTTTTTTTTTTTTTCAAAGGCAGTATACTACCTTTTTTAAGTCATTATTATACCGGTACCACCCTAATTAGTAATTAAAAGCATACATCTGTTAAACCTTTGATGGTAATGTAAGCTAACCGGTGATGTTTTTTGTTGTATTTTGTGGGTTGGGAAAATTTTTTGACTATGAGCACGTTGAAAAGAAAAGACAAGAAAAGAAAAAAAAAAAAAGACCTCCGACCAAACCATTAATGTTCTTGTACACGTCTCTTTCACTTTGATCTTCTGTCTCCGAGCGCTGGCGGTGCGCGGGCAGGTGCACTCCATCAAAACCGCTGACAAATTGAGATAGGAATGGCTGCTCACGCGTCGGCGGGAGCGCGTTCCCCAAGGGCAACCGACGCAACGGTAAGCGCAACCTCGGGTTCTGCGTAGCCGACGGCAAAGTGTCACGGCACGTGTCGTCTTTAAGTGCCGCTTTTAGAAAAAAACAACTTATGTGGCTAATGATGCGTAACAACAAGTCTGTGCGCGTGCGCGCCGGGTGTTGTTGACATGTATCCATTTAGTTTAGCGAGAAAGACATTGTCCATTAACTTCCTAATAAGATTTTAATCTATTCCAAGACCTCTGGTAAAGGTCAAAATATAAGAATAGCAAACATAATGGCAGCCTGAAATCCATGTGACATCACATTACGTCTAGTTATCATGACATATATGTATTGTTGCATTTAAACAACTGTATTGTTGATAATAGAGGTCAATTATTGGTATTGTTCATTATCAATAGCGCTATTTTAATTGGTATTTGTATTACTCCATTTGTAGTGCAATAATTCTCATTTCTGTATTATTTTTTTAGTTCGCTAACTGATTATTTGCTATTACTTTTACAATCATATTTGTACATGTTGGATTTGCTGATGTTGCTCTATTGTTGTTGTTGTTGTTGTTGTGTTTGCTGTTGTTGTTTTTGTCTCTCTGTCTAATCCCCCTCTTGTCCACACAATTTGTCATGTCTGTGTAATCATGTTTTGTGTTAAGTCATGTTTTTGTTTAGTTATAGGACTCTTTAGTTTCTGTCTTTTCACTCCCTTGTCTTGTTTCCATAGTTACCCATTAGTTTCACCTGTTCCACGTTTGGACTCATTGTGCACTCTTGTTTGTCACCATAGCAACCATTAGTTTTCACCTGTCACGTCACGCACCTGTTTCACGTTTTGAGTCACGCACCTGCTTTCACTAATCATGTCCATAGTATTTAAGTTCATTCATTTTCTGTTGTTCGTCCTGACGACCTCACACCACATTTATGCTCTGTCCATTTTTTCATGTCCATGTTCACGCTGCTCCTTTTTTGTCCATGCGAAGAAAGTTTTCTTTATTCAAGCCATAGTTTGCAAGTTTTGTTTATTTGTTTATAGTTTATTCTCCGCCACTGTGCGCGCTTTTTGTTTGATCCTTTTTTTTGTATTTATAGTCTTTAAATAAATCATGTACCTTCATTCCCGTCTCGCCCGTGCCAACTTTCCGTTGCATCCCAGAAAAGCACACACCCAGGACCAAGTCTTGACACAATTTCCCCCTCTGTTTTCCTTTTGTTCTCTTTCTATCCCCTCCTGCTCCGGCCCGGCTGCACCAAATGATAATATAAATACATTTAATAAAGTCAAATATAAATAAGGCAACAAGAGAAGTATCCCACACTTCTCTTTGGTAAAGTAAATGTGTACAGCCGAAACGGGCATCTACATCAACTATATGGTTTGCCTGAGAAGCTGCACAGGACAGGACAAAATAAATAAATAAATGAATACAAAAACTCTGACTTTTATCACAATATTGCCAATTTTGTTGTGTTTTGTTCTTGTAAAATAGTGACATTTTCTGAGTAAAATTATGACTTTTGTCATAACTTTGCCAAGTAAAATTCCAATGATTATTATAAAATTGCCAACATTTTAAAGTTTTCTTATAAAATTGTGACTTTTGATATGGGCATCTACATCAACTATATCATTTGCCTGAGAAGCTGGACTGTACGGAGCCCCGAAAGGGACATGGGGGATTTTTTTTTTTATATATATATAATTATTATTATATATAAAAATGTTTAGACATGTATCTCGTGCGCACGAGATACATGTCTAAAAAAATAAAAAAATAAAAAAATTATATATTATAAAATATATATATATATTTTTTATAACTTTATAAAAAGTTTTTTTTTTTAGACATGTATCTCATGCGCACGAGATAAATGTCTAAAAAAAAATATATATATATATATACATTTTTTTTAAATTATTTTATAACTTTATAAAAAGTTTCTCGTGTGCACGAGAAACTTTTTATAAAGTTATACTTTTTTTTTTTTTATATTTATATATATTTATTTTTAGACATGTATCTCGTGCGCACAAGATAGTTTCTCGTGCGCACGAGAAATATATCTAAAAAAATAAATAAATGAATAAATTATAAATTATAAAATATATACATATTTTTTATAACTTTATGAAAAGTTTTTTTTAGACATGTATCTTGTGCGCACGAGATACATATCTAAAAAAAAAAAAATATATATATATATATATATATATATATATATATATATATATATATATATATATATATATATATATATATATATATATATATAAATATAATTGTTTTTATAACTTTATATAAAGTTTCTCGTGTGCACGAGAAACTTTTTATAAAGTTATAAAAAAAAATTTTTTTTTTAAATATTTATATATATTTATTTGTAGACATGTATCTCGTGCGCACAAGATAGTTGCTCGTGCGCATGAGATATATGTCTAAAAAATAAATAAATGAATAAATTATAAATTATAAAATATATATATATTTTTTATAACTTTATGAAAAGTTTATTTTTTTAGACATGTATCTCGTGCGCACGAGATACATGTCTAAAATATATTTATATATATATATATATATATATATATATACAAATATTATTTTTTTTATAACTTTATAAAAAGGTTTTTTTTTAGACATGTATCTCGTGCGCACGAGATAAAAGTCTAAAAAAAAAATATGTATATATATATATACATTTTTTTAAATTATTTTATAACTTCATAAAAAGTTTCTCGTATGCACGAGAAACTTTCTATAAAGTTATAATTTTTTTTTTTTAATATTTATATATATATATTTTTTTTCCGACATGTATCTCATGCGCACAAGATAGTTTCTCGAGCGCACGAGATATATGTCTAAAAAAAGAAATAAATGAATAAATTATAAATTGTAAAATATATATATATTTTTTTATAACTTCATGAAAAGTTTTTTTTTCCGACATGTATCTCATGCGCACAAGATAGTTTCTCGAGCGCACGAGATATATGTCTAAAAAAAGAAATAAATGAATAAATTATAAATTGTAAAATATATATATATTTTTTTATAACTTCATGAAAAGTTTTTTTTTTAGAAATGTATCTCGTGCGCACGAGATACATGTCTAAAAAAATATATATATATATATTTATATATATATATATATATATATATATATATATATATATATATATATATATATATAAATATGTTTTTTATAACTTTATAAAAAAAAATTGTTTTTATATTTTTTATTTATTTATTTTTAGACATGTATCTCGTGCGCACGAGAAACTTTCTTGTGCGCACAAGATAGTTTCTCGTGCGCACGAGATATATGTCTAAAAAAATAAATAAGTGAATAAATTATAAATTATGAAATTTATATATTTTTTTATAACTTTATAAAAAGTTTTTGTTTTCTCGTGCGCACGAGATACATGTCTAAAAAAAAAAATATATATATATATATATATATATATATATATATATATATAACAATATTTTTTTTTAATATTTATATATATTTATTTTTAGACATGTATCTTGTGCGCACGAGAAAGTTTCTCGTGCGCACAAGATACATGTCTAAAAAAAAAAAAATAAAGAAAAAAAATTATAAGAAAATACAAATTCCCCTATGTCCCTTTAGGGGCTCTGTAGTACGGGACAAAAAAACACAAATACATAAAAAAAATACAAATAAAAATAAAAATTGGAGACACTCTATTTATTTATTTATTTATTTATGTATTTATTTATTTATTTATTTATTTATTTATTTATTTATTTATTTATCTATTTATTTATTTATTTATTTTTTCGACCATCTTTGACAAACATGTTTAAAAAAAGTGCACTATTGTATTGATGCGTTTGTGTTGTAGTGCAGTGCTATTCAACTCCATCATGAAGAGGGTTGCAGTTTCAAGAGCCCAAGGTCTCAGGCGCTTATCATAGTTCTGGATGTTTTCTTTAGAAAGTACCTGTGTTTACTTATTTACAAAGTCAACACCAGTTTGCACGCCGCCGCGTCAATAAATACATTATTCCGCCCTCGCGACTCCTTTCCAGCGTGCGCGGCAAGACAGATAGTTTTGAATAGTTTCATCGAGTCGTGTTGTTCGGTTGAATCGGCCTGTTGTAGGGTAACGAGGCAAATAAATATGGCCGCCTTGATTGTTGGCTTATTCCGATATTAACCCAGTGTGATATCGTCCTTGATCATACTTGTATCATTTTGTAGTGTGGAATGTTACAAAAAAAGGACAGATCCAGTGAGACTACTTAGACGACAACAGTCGGTATAAATCAGTCCCTTGTGCAGGTTTTCGTTAGAAAGTTGCGACAAAAGGTGGAGTGTTTTGCTGAGCCAAAAGTTGCTTTATTACAAGCAAGCATCATTATACAGGACTGCAGTACCTGGAGGAGGTCAGGTGAGAAAAATGAGGCACTCCTAACATCTTTCTCTGTCTGGGTGTGTGTTCATTCAGGAGAGTACAACCTGACAACGTAAGGAGATATTCCTGTGCAAGTGACTGGGAAGACAACACATGTATGTCATAACTTGTAGGTTGACGTTTAAGATAAGCATGGAGTCTCTTCTCCAGGATAGAGCTATCCCTTTTACATTCCGAAGTCTGAATGTATCGCCTCTTCTCGGGAGAGAGTTAACCCAGTCCACATACGAATGTCCAACTAAGGCTCCTTAATTTATTAAGGGTTCAACCATTATTGTCTTAAACCTGGAGGTTCGCTTTCTATAAGTTGAATATAAACATAAACGCTGCAGAAATACCTGTATCGCACATGGCATCACACATATATAAACACGCTACAAGACTGCTTGTATCGCACTTGATATCACACATATATGAACACGCTGCAAGACTGCTTGAATCGCACATGATATCACATGTATATGAACACGCTGCAAAACTGCTTGTATCGCACATGATATCACATGTATAAGAACACGCTGCAAGACTGCTTGTAACACACATGATATCCCACACAAGAAACCTTGATGCAGGACTGCTTGCATCGCATGTTATATCACACACAAATAAACACACTGCAGGAATGCTTGTATCACACATGATTTCACACACAAGTAAACACGCTGCAGGGCGGCTTGTATCACACATGATATCTCACAAAAGTAAACACTGTAAGACTGCTTCTATTGCACATTGCAGCACAGAAAAGTAAGCACACTGTAGGACTGCTTGTATCGCACATGGTATCACACATATATGAACACGCTGCAAGACCTCTTGTATGACACATGATATCACACGTATATAAACACGCTGCAGAACTGATTGTATCGCACATGATATCACACACAAGTAAACACGATGCAGGACTGCTTGTATCACACATGATATCACACACAAGTAAAGGCACTGCATGACTGCTTGTATCGCACACGATATGACACGCAAGTAAACACACGGCAGGACTGCTTGCATCACACATGATATCACACACAAGTAAACACACTGCATGACTGCTTGTATCGCACACAATATGACACACAAGTAAACACACTGCAGGACTGCTTGTATCACACATGATATCTCACACAAGTAAACACGCTGCTTGACTGCTTGTATCGCACACGATATGACACACAAGTAAACACACTGCAGAACTGCTTGTATCACATATGATATCCTACACAAGTAAATACGCTGCAGGACTGCTTGTATCGGACATGATATCCCACACAAGTAAACACACTGCATGACTGCTTGTATCGGACATAATATCACGCACAAGTAAACACACTGTATGACTGCTTGTATCGCACATAATATCACACACAAGTAAACACGCTGCAAAACTGCTTGTATCGCACATGCTATCTCACACAAGCAAACAAGCTGCCGGACCCACTTGTATCTCACATGATATCTCACACAAGTAAACACGCTGTAGGACTGCTTATACTGCACATGATATTACACACAAGTAAACACGCTGAATGACTGCTTGTATCGCACATGATATCACACGCAAGTAAACACGCTGGAGGACTGCTTGTATCGGACATAATATAATGCACAAGTAAACAGACTGCACGGCTGCTTGTATCGCACATTATATCACACACAAGTAAACACACTGCATGACTGCTTGTATAGCACATGATATCACACACAAGTAAACACGCTGCAGGACTGCTTGTATCGGACATAATATCACGCACAAGTAAACACACTGTATGACTGCTTGCATCGCACATGATACCACACACAAGTAAACACACTGTATGAGTGCTTGTATCGCACATGATATCACACACAAGTAAACACACTGTATGACTGCTTGTATCACACATAATATCACACACAAGTAAACACACTGCAGGACTGCTTGTATCGGACATGATATAACACACAAGTAAACATGCTGCAGGACTGCTTGTGTCACACATGATATCTCACACAAGTAAACACGCTATAAGACTGCTTGTATTGCACATTATATCACACATATATTGACACGCTGCAAGACTGCTTGTATCGCACATGATATCACACACAAGTAAACACACTGCAGGGTTGCTTGTATCGCACATGATATCACACACAACTAAACACACTGCAGGACTGCTTCTATTGCACATGATATCACACACAAGTAAAAACGCTGCAGCATTGCTTGTATCACACATGTCATCTCACACAAGAAAACACACTGTATGACTGATTGTATCGCACATGACATCACACACTAATAAACACGCTGCAGGACTGCTTGTATCGCATATGATATCACACACAAATAAACACGCTGCAGGTCTGTTTGTAACGCACATGATATCACACAAGTAAACACGCTGGAGGACTGCTTGTGTCACACGTGATATCTCACACAAGTAAACAGGCTATAAGACTGCTTGTATTGCACATTATATCACACATATATGGACACGCTGGAAGACTGCTTGTATCACACATGTCATCCCATCCAAGTAAACACGCTGTAGGACTGCTTGTATCGGTTTTAATATCACGCACAAGTAAACACACTGCAGCACTGCTTGTATCGCACATGATATTACACACAAGTAAACAAGCTGCAAGACTGCTTGTATCGCACATGATATCACACACAACTAAACACACTGCAGGACTGCTTCTATTGCACATGATATCACACACAAGTAAACACGCTGCAGGACTGCCTATATTGCACATTATATCACACACAAATAAACACGCTGCAGGACTGTTTGTATAACGCATGATATCACACACAAGTAAACATACGGCAGGACTGCTTGTGTCACGCATGACATCACACACACGTAAAAACGCTGCAGGACTGCTTGCATCACACATGATATCACACACAAGTAAACACACTGGGTGACTGCTTGTATCGCACATGATATCAATCACAAGTAAACACGTTGCAGGACAGCTTGTATCACACACAAGTAAACACGCTGGAGGACTGCTTGTGTCACACATGATATCTCACACAAGTAAACAGGCTATAAGATTGCTTGTATTGCACATTATATCACACATATATGGACACACTGCAAGTCTGCTTGTATCGCACATGATATCACACACAAGTAAACACACTGCAGGACTGCTTGTATCGCACATGATATCACACACAAGTAAACACGCTGCAGGACTGCTTGTATTGCACATTATATCACACACAAATAAACACGCTGCAGGACTGTTTGTATCACACATGATATCACACGCAAGTAAACATACGGCAGGACTTCTTGTGTCACGCATGACATCACACACAAGTAAAAACGCTGCAAGACTGCTTGTATCACACACGATATCTCACACAAGTAAACACACTGTATGCCTGCTTGTATCGCACATAATATCACACACAAGTAAACACACTGCAGGACTGCTTGTATCGCACATGATATCACACAAGTAAACACGCTGGAGGACTGCTTGTGTCACACATGATATCTCACACAAGTAAACAGGCTATAAGACTGCTTGTATTGCACATCATATCACACATATATGGACACGCTGCAAGACTGCTTGTATCGCACATGATATCACACACAAGTAAACACACTGCAGGATTGCTTGTATCGCACATGATATCACACACAAGTAAACACACTGTATGCCTGCTTGTATTGCACATAATATCACACACAAGTAAACACACTACAGGACTGCTTGTATCGGACATGATATAACACACAAGTAAACATGCTGCAGGACTGCTTGTGTCACACATGATATCTCACACAAGTAAACACGCTATAAGACTGCTTGTATTGCACATGATATCACACATATATGGACATGCTGCAGGACTGCTTGTATCACACATAATATCATGCACAAGTAAACACGCTGCAGGACTGCTTGTATCGCACATGATATCACATACAAGTAAACACACTGCAGGACTACTTGTATCGGACATTTCAGCTGCAAGCCGATATCATCTTGCACTTGATATTTTGCTGGACATGGATCCTCTTCTAGAATCAAACCCAACACAACTGTATTGCCATTGTTCAAGAAACAATAGAAAGAGTGAAAAACACAACAAGGTGTTTATAAGCGTTTGTGCGTCCGTGCATGTTTCGATTGAGAAAGCAACCAAAACAAGCATCAGTAGGACATGAAGATGTGCACGACATGAGAATACTAAACAAACTACCCGTAGTAAAAAAGCCCCGCGGCCGTTGTCAGAGACGTCTCCCCGCCGTGCTGCGTCGGACTCACCAGACTAACCGTCGCTCCACAACAAACTTAGCATTTGTTTTTAGCTCATTAAAAACAACAATTATTTTAAATAAACAAGCAAGTACCAACCGCCTTGATTAGAAGTTGGTCATGGAGCGCCTGTGTCGTCCCCCCCCCCACCCCACCATGTTTCAGCATGCCCTGTTGCTAGGAGACCACTTTCCCGTCCTAATAGTTTGGACTGAGTTACAAGCCGTTTAATAAAAGGCACCTTGCACGATGTTGGGAGTCAAGTCATGCGCCGGCTCGGGCCGACTCGTTTGACTCGTTTGACTCGAGGGTCGCCCGCCCGTGCAATTAATTGATTGTTTAGGTTCCGGCAGACACTTGTCATGTTGCCACCAGAGTGAGGACGTGAGATACAGGATGTTATAGCAACGATGATACTTTATTACCAAAGATATCCTTTGAATGTGGCGCGGACAAAAAACAGAAACATGCCGATTCATCATAAATGAGGCGCTAGCTGTTCAAAGTCGGGACCCAGGGAGGACCACTCATCTGTGTATCGGTTGGGGACGTCTCTCCACTTAAGATGATCTCCTGCTGGCCCCACTATGGACTGGACTCTCACTATTGTTAGATCCACTATGGACTGGACTATCACTATTATGTTAGATCCACTATGGACTGGACTCTCACTATTATGTTAGATCCACTATGGACTGGACTCTCACTATTATGTTAGATCCACTATGGACTGGACTCTCACTATTATGTTAGATCCACTATGGACTGGACTATCACTATTATGTTAGATCCACTATGGACTGGACTTTCACTATTATGTTATATCCACTAGGGACTGGACTCTCACTATTATGTTAGATCCACTATGGACTGGACTTTCACTATTATGTTAGATCCACTAGGGACTGGACTCTCACTATTATGTTAGATCCACTATGGACTGGACTCTCACAATATTATGTTAGATCCACTATGGACTGGACTCTCACACTATATGTTAGATCCACTATGGACTGAACTCTCACACTATTATGTTAGATCCACTATGGACTGGACTCTTACTATTATGTTAGATCCACTATGGACTAGACTCTCACTATTATGTTAGATCCACTATGGACTGGACTCTCACTATTATGTTAGATCCACTATGGACTGGACTCTCACTATTATGTTAGATCCACTATGGACTGGACTCTCACTATTATGTTAGATCCACTATGGACTGGACTCTCACTATTATGTTGGATCCACTATGGACTGGACTCTCACTATTATGTTAGATCCACTAAGAACTGGACTCTCACAATATTATGTTAGATCCACTATGGACTGAACTCTAACACTATTATGTTAGATCGACTATGGACTGGACTCTCACTGTTATGTTAGCTCCACTATGGACTGGACTCTCACACTATTATGTTAGATCCACTATGGACTGGACTCTTACTATTATGTTAGATCCACTATGGACTGGACTCTCACAATATTATGCTAGATCCACTATGGACTGAACTCTCACACTCTTACGTTAGATCAACTATGGACTGGACTCTCACTATTATGTTAGATCCACTATGGACTGGACTCTCACACTGTTATGTTAGATCCACTATCGACTGGACTCTCACACTATTATGTTAGATCCACTATGGACTGAACTCTCACAGTATTATGTTAGATCGACTATGGACTGGACTCTCACACTATTATGTTTGATCCACCAAAGACTGGACTCTCACACTATTATGTTAGATCCACTATGGACTGGACTCTCACTATTATGTTAGATCCACTATGGACTGGACTCTCACTATTATGTTAGATCCACTATGGACTGGACTCTCACACTATTATGTTAGATCCACTATGGACTGGACTCTCACACTATTATGTTCGATCCACTATGGACTGGACTCTCACTATTACGTTAGATCCACTATCAACTGCACTCTCACTATTATGTTAGATCCACTATGGACTGGACTCTCACACTATTATGTTAGATCCACTATGGACTGGACTCTCACTATTACGTTAGATCCACTATGGACTGGACTTTCACTATTATGTTAGATCCACTATGGACTGGACTCTCACTATTATGTTAGATCCACTATGGACTGGACTCTCACACTATTATGTTAGATCCACTATGGACTGGACTCTCACTATTATGTTAGATCCACTACGGACTGGACTCTCACACTATTATGTTAGATCCACTATGGACTGGACTCTCACACTATTATGTTAGATCCACTATGGACTGGACTTTCACTATTATGTTAGATCCACAATGGACTGGACTCTCACTATTATGTTAGATCCACTATGGACTGGACTCTCTCTATTATGTTAGATCCCCTACGGACTGAACTCTCACACTATTATGTTAGATCCACTATTGACTGGACTCTCACTATTATGTTAGATCCACTATGGACTGGACTCTCACACTATTATGTTAGATCCACTATGGACTGGACTCTCACTATTATGTTAGATTCATTATGGACTGGACTCTCACAATATTATGTTAGATCCACTATGGACTGGACTCTTACACTATAATGTTAGATCCACTATGGACTGGACTCTCACTATTATGTTAGATCCACTATGGACTGGACTCTCACTATTATGTTGGATCCACTATGGACTGGACTCTCACTATTATGTTAGATCCACTAAGAACTGGACTCTCACAATATTATGTTAGATCCACTATGGACTGAACTCTAACACTATTATGTTATATCTACTATGGACTGGACTCTCACTGTTATGTTAGCTCCACTATGGACTGGACTCTCACACTATTATGTTAGATCCACTATGGACTGGACTCTTACTATTATGTTAGATCCACTATGGACTGGACTCTCACAATATTATGCTAGATCCACTATGGACTGAACTCTCACACTCTTACGTTAGATCAACTATGGACTGGACTCTCACTATTATGTTAGATCCACTATGGACTGGACTCTCACACTGTTATGTTAGATCCACTATCGACTGGACTCTCACACTATTATGTTAGATCCACTATGGACTGAACTCTCACAGTATTATGTTAGATCGACTATGGACTGGGCTCTCACACTATTATGTTTGATCCACCAAAGACTGGACTCTCACACTATTATGTTAGATCCACTATGGACTGGACTCTCACTATTATGTTAGATCCACTATGGACTGGACTCTCACTATTATGTTAGATCCACTATGGACTGGACTCTCACACTATTATGTTAGATCCACTATGGACTGGACTCTCACACTATTATGTTCGATCCACTATGGACTGGACTCTCACTATTACGTTAGATCCACTATCAACTGCACTCTCACTATTATGTTAGATCCACTATCAACTGCACTCTCACTATTATGTTAGATCCACTATGGACTGGACTCTCACTATTACGTTAGATCCACTATGGACTGGACTTTCACTATTATGTTAGATCCACTATGGACTGGACTCTCACTATTATGTTAGATCCACTATGGACTGGACTCTCACACTATTATGTTAGATCCACTATGGACTGGACTCTCACTATTATGTTAGATCCACTACGGACTGGACTCTCACACTATTATGTTAGATCCACTATGGACTGGACTCTCACACTATTATGTTAGATCCACTATGGACTGGACTTTCACTATTATGTTAGATCCACAATGGACTGGACTCTCACTATTATGTTAGATCCACTATGGACTGGACTCTCTCTATTATGTTAGATCCCCTACGGACTGAACTCTC
Organism: Nerophis lumbriciformis; assembly: GCF_033978685.3. NCBI lineage: Eukaryota > Metazoa > Chordata > Actinopteri > Syngnathiformes > Syngnathidae > Nerophis > Nerophis lumbriciformis. The sequence continues at coordinate 23,256,840 of NC_084562.2, forward strand.
ACACTATTATGTTAGATCCACTATTGACTGGACTCTCACTATTATGTTAGATCCACTATGGACTGGACTCTCACACTATTATGTTAGATCCACTATGGACTGGACTCTCACTATTATGTTAGATTCATTATGGACTGGACTCTCACAATATTATGTTAGATCCACTATGGACTGGACTCTTACACTATAATGTTAGATCCACTATGGACTGGACTCTCACAATAGTATGCTAGATCCACTCAATGTCCATTGCACCAGTAGAGAAATTGACTGATGTGTTCTAGAAAAACTTTATTTGTCACGGACCATCTTCAAGTCACTTTTTGACTGTCTCTTGAAAACGAGCCGTTTTGTAGGCGGTCTCATTTACATATGCAAATGAACTCTTCCACGCCTCGCCCCTCCAGCTGGCTGTGAACGCACAGCAGCCATGTGGTACTTTGCGTCCGTACCTACCGACAAATATCAGAAGTAAAAAAAAACAAAAAAAACTCTGCAATATTTTCTGTTACAGATGGCAACGGCGGCAGAGTTTATGTACGAGCGAGAGTCCGACTCGCAGTGAGAGGTAGGCAAAGGGCAAACTTCAGAATCAATGAATAAGGTTAGTTTTTTAGCTTTGTCTTCCAATGTTTGCCTTTCAGTCCATAAAGCCTCAATTATTATAATGTCTATCTTCTTACTTGAAACGATAGTGTACATGCAAGATTATAGCATTTTAAGTGGCCTGGTTATATTTAATCTACAAGTTGTCGGGTTAAGCTAACATAATAGTTTTATAGTGCAGTGCAGAAAAATCACGGACGGCTAACTAGCTTATGCTGATACTAATGAGGGCAGGCAGCATAAAGGCCAGTGGACCCGAAGATCCAGTGCCGGAACGTAGTTAACTTCCCGTACTAAGCGTCCCGTCTCTGGCTTCCCCCCTGCCTACTTGATCTCTCTCTGTGTCTCCCCAGTTCTCGTGTCTTATGTCCCTTGTGTCTTCTTGCAGAGCTTCCTGTGTCTCCCGTGATCGAGCTGTGTGCATCGACTCCCCTTTGGACTTCGGACTGCCTCCCTCGATCCTCGACCCCCTGCATGGACACGGACCTCGTTGCTTCTCTCCAGTCCCCGACCTCTTCCTTGCCCACGGACCTTTTTCCGCCTTGCTCCTTTGGACTTGTCTGTTTCCTCACTCAAAAACCACAGTAACACTCACAAGTAATTCCCACACATAGTCTCACACCACACACCCTTTGGATTTGTGTCACACTCCATTCCCTTGTTGATTATTATTATTATTGTTTAGTTATTATGTATATATATATATATATATATATATATATATATATATATATATATATATATATATATATATATATATATATATATATATATATATATATATATATATATATATATATATATATATATATATATATATATATATATATATATATATATATGTATATATATATATATATATATATATATATATATATATATATACATACATATATATATATATATATATATATATATATATATATAAATATATATATATATATATATATATATATATATATATATATATATATATATATATATATATATATATATATATATATATATATATATATATGCTCTACTACGGTATCGAGCACTATTTTTTGGATAACCTTATTAAGACATATATATATATATATATATATATATATATATATATATATATATATATATATATATATATATATATATATTATATATATGTATTGTAAATATATATAATAAAAAAAAAACATAGAGCTACTATGCCCCCTTATGGTCTGTGCCGTCTACTTCCCCCAGTAAACATAACAGTTTATTCTAGATCATAAATAATGCCTCTAATGTGATGTGCAATACCCATACTTGCCAACCCTCCCGACTTTCCCGGGAAACTCCCGAACTTCGGTGCCCCTCCCGAAAATCTCCCGGGGAAACCATTCTCCCGAATTTCTCCCGATTTCCACCCGGACAACAATATCGGGGGCGTGCCTTAAAGGCACTGCCTTAAGCGCCCTCTACAACCTGTCGTCACGACCGCTTTACCACCATAGAAAACAGCGTGTCACATAATATATGCGGCTTTTACACACACATAAGTGAATGCCGCGCATACTTGGTCAACAGCCATTCAGGTCACACTGAGGGTGGCCGTATAAACAACTTTAACACTGTTACAAATATGCGCCACACTGTGAACCCACACCAAAAAAAAACGACAAACACATTTCGGGAGAAAATCCGCACCGTAACACAACATAAACACAACAGAACAAATACCCAGAATCCCTTGCAGCACTTACTCTAAAATGAAAAGAACCAGGAAAAACGTTGTTTGCGACTCCACCTGAGGAAGAAGAAGGAGCCACGTTTCCTATCCTGTCAGACGCTGATTGGTTTACACGCGTCCGAACGACAAGCCTGCGAGTTGATTGTGTGGGCTCCTCTCAAATCTGAACTGCATTCTAAATAAATGTTCACATTAACATTCCTCGGCCACGTCGCTCATTTGCATGCGGCACACTCTCCCGCCTTCCAATGCTCCAACTGATAACTGACAAATACAAACTGGAAGCAATTTTTCACCGGCGCGGCGGGGGGAAAAAAAAAAAAAAAATAGACTATTTTATTTCAAACCCCCAGCAGAAATCCTCTCTTTTGTTAACTCATAAACAATCAACTCCCTCAGCTAAACGTTGCTGCAGGTTATTAACACACGTTTGCACGGGCCTGACAGCAAACGTAGCGGTTTGACAGACTGAAGTGGGGGTTTTGTGCCAGAAAGGATCCGCCCGGCCGAATACGATTATTCACAGAAGCCGAGGATAAGACTATTAATCTTGGTTATCGCAGCGAGAACGCGGCCGGACTTGAAGCACAGAACTTGGCTGGGCTTGGCCCTGGGGGAAATATGCGGAGGGATTTACCCAAAACAGTTCGCACAATTTATGGCAACAATAAAGCGGTAAGTCCAATACCAGCCGATATATGGCGATTTGTAGCAATACTTAGCATGTAGCGATGATATTACCAGTAGCAAGTCAGGGTTCAGCACACATTTATTAACAAGGGTTCGGATTATAAAAACAACACCAATGAAGTTGGCACGTTGTGTAAATTGTAAATAAAAACAG
>NC_084562.2:23265000-23395000 GCF_033978685.3 Nerophis lumbriciformis
ATTTTCAGCCGCTGCCTTTTCTTACGTGGGCACACAAATGGTTTCCTTCCGTCCGCCGTCTGCTTTTCAGCAGCACGTCGCCGTGGTTCGCCGTCTACTTTTCAGCAGCACGTCGCCGTCGTTCGCGTGAAAGCAGAGGATGGTTTCCTCCCGTCCGCCGTCTGCTTTTCAGCAGCACGTCACCGTCGTTCGCGTGGTAGCAGAGGATGGTTTCCTCCCGTCCGCCGTCTGCTTTTCAGCAGCACGTCGCCGTCGTTCGCCGTCTACTTTTCAGCAGCACGTCGCCGTCGTTCGCGGGGTAGCAGAGGATGGTTTCCTCCCGTCCGCCGTCCGCCGTCCGCCGTCTGCTTTTCAGCAGCACGTCGCCGTTGTTCGCGTGGTAGCAGAGGATGGTTTCCTCCCGTCCGCCGTCTGCTTTTCAGCAGCACGTCACCGTCGTTCGCCGTCTACTTTTCAGCAGCACGTCGCCGTCGTTCGCGTGGTAGCAGAGGATGGCTTCCTCCCGTCCGCCGTCTGCTTTTCAGCAGCACGTCGCCGTCGTTCGCCGTCTACTTTTCAGCAGCACGTCGCCGTCGTTCGCGTGGTAGCAGAGGATAGTTTCCTCCCGTCCGCCGTCTGCTTTTCAGCAGCACGTCGCCGTTGTTCGCGTGGTAGCAGAGGATGGTTTCCTCCCGTCCGCCGTCTGCTTTTCAGCAGCACGTCGCCGTCGTTCGCCGTCTACTTTTCAGCAGCACGTCGCCGTCGTTCGCGTGGTAGCAGAGGATGGTTTCCTCCCGTCCGCCGTCTGCTTTTCAGCAGCACGTCCCCGTCGTTCGCGTGGTAGCAGAGGATAGTTTCCTCCCGTCCGCCGTCTGCTTTTCAGCAGCACGTCGCCGTCGTTCGCGTGGTAGCAGAGGATGGTTTCCTCCCGTCCGCCGTCTGCTTTTCAGCAGCACGTCGCCGTCGTTCGCCGTCGTTCGCCGTCGTTCGCCGTCGTTCGCCGTCTACTTTTCAGCAGCACGTCGCCGTCGTTTGCGTGGTAGCAGAGGATGGTTTCCTCCCGTCCGCCGTCTGCTTTTCAGCAGCACGTTGCCGTCGTTCGCGTGGTAGCAGAGGATGGTTTCCTCCCGTCCGCCGTCTGCTTTTCAGCAGCACGTCGCCGTCGTTCGCCGTCTACTTTTCAGCAGCACGTCGCCGTCGTTCGCCGTCTACTTTTCAGCAGCACGTCGCCGTCGTTCGCGTAGTAGCAGAGGATGGTTTCCTCCCGTCCGCCGTCCGCCGTCTGCTTTTCAGCAGCACGTCGCTGTCGTTCGCGTGGTAGCAGAGGATGGTTTCCTCCCGTCCGCCGTCTGCTTTTCAGCAGCACGTCGCCGTCGTTCGCGTGGTAGCAGAGGATGGTTTCCTCCCGTCCGCCGTCCGCCGTCCGCCGTCCGCCGTCCGCCGTCTGCTTTTCAGCAGCACGTCGCCGTCGTTCGCGTGGTAGCAGAGGATGGTTTCCTCCCGTCCGCCGTCTGCTTTTCAGCAGCACGTCGCCGTCGTTCGCCATCTATTTTTCAGCAGCACGTTGCCGTCGTTCGCGTGGTAGCAGAGGATGGTTTCCTCCCGTCCGCCGTCTGCTTTTTAGCAGCACGTCGCCGTCGTTCGCCATCTACTTTTCAGCAGCACGTCGCCGTCGTTCGCGTGGTAGCAGAGGATGGTTTCCTCCCGTCCGCCGTCTGCTTTTCAGCAGCACGTCGCCGTCGTTCGCCGTCTACTTTTCAGCAGCACGTCGCCGTCGTTCGCGTGGTAGCAGAGGATGGTTTCCTCCCGGCCGCCGTCTGCTTTTCAGCAGCACGTCGCCGTCGTTCGCCGTCTACTTTTCAGCAGCACGTCGCCGTCGTTCGCGTGGTAGCAGAGGATGGTTTCCTCCCGGCCGCCGTCTGCTTTTCAGCAGCACGTTGCCGTCGTTCGCCGTCTACTTTTCAGCAGCACGTCGCCGTCGTTCGCGTGGTAGCAGAGGATGGTTTCCTCCCGTCCGCCGTCTGCTTTTCAGCAGCACGTCGCCTTTGGCGTGCTTTTCAGCAGCTGCCTTTTTTCCGTCTCGCTCTCGCGTGTACTGTGCTCCGCGTCTTGCCTCTTGCTCTCCACCTCTCCTCCCGTCTCTCTCGGCTGTCACCCTTTTATACACAGACAGATTATCTGATTGTGCCCGGCTGCCCCGACCCACGCACCTGTAGTCCATTTGGACGCGGGTCCGCAGGCCACGCCCCCTCGCCGCCATCTTGGAGCGGGCCCCGGTGTCGGACCGCCGGCCCAGCCTCTCCACAGAACTATTTTACGACCTCTTCTTTTGAACTGTTCGGTAACCAAAGGCAAGGCTGTTTACGACCCACTTCCCTCTGGAAGCAGCTGTGGTCAGGTGGGGGGAGAAAGCCAAAATAAATGTCCAGGCGTGTCTCCTCAATTGAGTCCAAATTGAATTCTGTCTCTGTTTAATTCTTTGCCTCTTGTCTTGTTTAATAGATGTCATCAGTGGCATTACACCAGCAGCCTCCAGAAGTTAAACAATAATAAAACCACTGCTCAAAGCTCAGCAACTGCTTTTTTTTTATGGACATGAGAGCAGATATTGGCCTGAAGAAGGTCACTGACTACCTCTTCTCAGTTGACTTTGCTTACAAGCCGGTACTAAAACAAATGTCTACGTCCAAAAGGAGAACTGATCCATTCATTTTTTTTTTTTTTTTTACTGAGCAGTTTGAAGATGAATTTTAGTCTCTATGTGTCCCTTTTAAAAATCAATTTTAAAGTGAGTGGTATCTCCTTTTACTGCACTTTGAATTTTTCCAAAACCAGACTACTGAAAAATAAAAAAAAATAAGTTTCTGTGTGTAACATGTTTTTGATCATTTCATTGAAAAACGAAATAAATGCATCTTGGTTGAGTGTTTTGTCATCACTCTGGATTCATTCTTTTCCTGTCAAGCGTTGACAAAGCGATGCGTTGTGGAAGGTTGTTGTGATTTTAAGGATGCGGATGAACGAGGTAGCGGCGTGAGGTAAAAAAAAAAGGGGTATTTATTTATAAACTAACAAAAAAGTGAAAGTGCTCTGCCAGGACAGAGTATGAATAGAAACAAAACAAACTGTTGAAACCCAGCAAAACACTCACGGGAATCGTGGAGCAGATGGCGTCCACAAAGTCGGAGAGCTTGGCATCAAAGGATGGTCAATAGTCACCAGTACAACAGAGAATAGATAACAATGTCCCGAAGACAAAGGATCAACTTTAAATAGTCTTGATTGCAAACAGAAAACAGGTGAGGGGAAATGCTCCGGGACAGATTTGAAGCAAGCCAGGGGGAAAAAAAACAAAACACAGACAAGACCGGAAGAGTCGCCAAAATAAAAGCACAGGACAGGAACTAACACAAAACACAGAAGAACGCTAACAAAACGCAACATAAAGGCACCAACCGTGACACGTCTGTTGACCTTTGGCTAGTCAAACACTACTTTTACTTCGTTGCATTACTTCAGTAACTTTTAGAACAATTCTAAATGTTAAAGTATTTTTAATGCAACATACTTTTCACTCCTACGTGAGTATTTTTGTGAAGAACAAACACTACTTTTACTTGGTTAATTTGACTTTCGTTCAGATTGCTACATTTATTTAAATCGTCATTATAATTATTCATAATCTATTAATTAGTGTCTGCAAATATGTATTATTACCTCGTTAGAGAGACTTCTGTCACATGACTCCGTTTCGCCAATCCGATGTAAGCACCGGTGACTTTTGGCCCCGTTTTACACTGCGCACCAAAGCCACGCTGTTGTAACACATGCGGAATGTGGCTTGGCATCGTCTTGCTGAAATAAGCAGGGGCGTCCATGAAAAAGACGTTGCTTGGATGGCAAAACCTGTATGTACCTTTCAGCATTAATGGTGCCTTCACAGATGTGTAAGTTACCCATGTCTTGGGCACTAATACACCCCCATACCATCACACATGCTGGCTTTTGAACTTTGCGCCTAGATACATATATATATATATATATATATATATATATATATATATATATATATATATATATATATATATATATATGTCTTAATAAGGTTATCCAAAAAATAGTGCTTGATACCGTAGTAGAGCGCAATATATGTATGTAGGGGGAAAAAAAATCACAAGACTATTTCATCTCTAAACAGGCCTGTAGAGATGAAATAGTCTTGTGATTTTTTTTCCCACACATACATATATATATATATATATATATATATATATATATATATATAGTCTTGTGATTTTTTTCCCCACACATACATATATATATATATATATATATATATATATATATATATATATATATATATATATATATATATATATATATTAGACATATCTGTAAATATCCATTAGGTCAGGAAAAAACACAGAGGCAATGTCATCCCTACAAGCCTGTTTCGCGGGTTTCCCTGCTTTTCAGTGGATTTTATTAAAATACAATTTTATAAAAGATAAAAAATAATAAATATTATGCAGTGCTTAATACCGGGATAGAGCAGAATAGACGTTAGGTTAGGAAAAAACACAGAGGATATGTCATCCCTACAAGCCTGTTTCGCAGGTTTCCCTGCTTTTCAGTGGATTTTATAAAAATAAAATTTTATAAAAGATAAAAAATAATAAATATTATGCAGTGCTTAATACCGGGATAGAGCAGAATAGACGTTAGGTTAGGAAAAAACACAGAGGATATGTCATCCCTACAAGCCTGTTTCACAGGTTTCCCTGCTTTTCAGTGGATTTTATAAAAATACAATTTGATCAAATCCCCTGAAGAGCAGGGAAACCTACCGTTATACAGTGCTTAATACCGGGGGTATCGCAGAATATACTTTAGGTCAGGTAAAAACACAGAGGCTATGTCATCCCTACAAGCCTGTTTCGCAGGTTTCCCTGCTTTTCAGGGGATTTTATAAAATTGTATTTTTATAAAATCCCCTGAAAAGCAGGGAAACCTGCGAAACAGGCTTGTAGGGATGACACAGCCTGGTTTCCCTGCTTTTCAGTGGATTTTATTAAAATACAATTTAATAAAAGATTAAAAATAATAAATAATATGCAGTGCTTAATACCGGGGTAGAGCAGAATATACGTTAGGTTAGGAAAAAACACAGAGGATATGTGATCCCTACAAGCCTGTTTCGCAGGTTTCCCTGCTTTTCAGTGGATTTTATAAAAACACAATTTGATAAAATCCCCTGAAGGGCAGGGAAACCTACCGTTATACAGTGCTTAATGCCGGGGGTATCGCAGAATATACGTTAGGTCAGGTAAAAACACAGACGCTATGTCATCCCTACAAGCCTGTTTAGTAGTTTTCCCTGCTCTTCAGGGGATTTTATGAAATTGTATTTTCATAAAATCCCCTAAAAAGCAGGGAAACCTGCTAAACAGGCTTGTAGGGATGACACAGCCTGGTTTCCCTGCTTTTCAGTGGATTTTATTAAAATACAATTTTATAAAAGATTAAAAATAATAAATAATATGCAGTGCTTAATACCGGGGTAGAGCAGAATATACGTTAGGTTAGGAATAAACACAGAGGATATGTCATCCCTACAAGCCTGTTTCGCAGGTTTCCCTGCTTTTCAGTGGATTTAAAAAAAACACAATTTGATAATATCCCCTGAAGAGCAGGGAAACCTACCGTTATACAGTGCTTAATACCGGGGGTATCGCAGAATATACGTTAGGTCAGGTAAAAACACAGACGCTATGTCATCCCTACAAGCCTGTTTCGTAGTTTTCCCTGCTCTTCAGGGGATTTTATAAAATTGTATTTTTATAAAATCCCCTAAAAAGCAGGGAAACCTGCTAAACACGCTTGTAGGGATGACACAGCCTGGTTTCCCTGCTTTTCAGTGGATTTTATTAAAATACAATTTTATAAAAGATTAAAAATAATAAATAATATGCAGTGCTTAATACCGGGGTAGAGCAGAATATACGTTAGGTTAGGAAAAAACACAGAGGATATGTCATCCCTACAAGCCTGTTTCGCAGGTTTCCCTGCTTTTCAGTGGATTTTATAAAAACACAATTTGATAATATCCCCTGAAGAGCAGGGAAACCTACCGTTATACAGTGCTTAATACCGGGGGTAGCGCAGAATATACGCTAGGTCAGGGAAAAACACAGAGGCTATGTCATCCCTACAAGCCTGTTTCGTAGGTTTCCCTGCTCTTCAGGGGATTTTATAAAATTGTATTTTTATAAAATCCCCTGAAAAGCAGGGAAACCTGCGAAACAGGCTTGTAGGGATAACACAGCCTGGTTTCCCTGCTTTTCAGTGGATTTTATTAAAATACAATTTAATAAAAGATTAAAAATAATAAATAATATGCAGTGCTTAATACCGGGGTAGAGCAGAATATACGTTAGGTTAGGAAAAAACACAGAGGATATGTGATCCCTACAAGCCTGTTTCGCAGGTTTCCCTGCTTTTCAGTGGATTTTATAAAAATACAATTTGATAAAATCCCCTGAAGGGCAGGGAAACCTACCGTTATACAGTGCTTAATACCGGGGGTAGCGCAGAATATACGTTAGGTCAGGTAAAAACACAGACGCTATGTCGTCCCTACAAGCCTGTTTCGTAGGTTTCCCTGCTTTTCAGTGGATTTTATTAAAATACAATTTTATAAAAGATTAAAAATAATAAATGATATGCAGTGCTTAATACCGGGGTAGAGCAGAATATACGTTAGGTTAGGAAAAAACACAGAGGATATGTCATCCCTACAAGCCTGTTTCGCAGGTTTCCCTGCTTTTCAGTGGATTTTATAAAAACACAATTTGATCAAATCCCCTGAAGAGCAGGCGAACCTACCGTTATACAGTGCTTAATACCGGGGGTATCGCAGAATATACGTTAGGTCAGGTAAAAACACAGACGCTATGTCATCCCTACAAGCCTGTTTCTCAGGTTTCCCTGCTTTTCAGTGGATTTTATTAAAATACAATTTTATAAAAGATTAAAAATAATAAATAATATGCAGTGCTTAATACCGGGGTAGAGCAGAATATACGTTAGGTTAGGAAAAAACACAGAGGATATGTCATCCCTACAAGCCTGTTTCGTAGGTTTCCATGCTTTTCAGTGGATTTTATAAAAACACAATTTGATAATATCCCCTGAAGAGCAGGGAAACCTACCGTTATACAGTGCTTAATACCGGGGGTAGCGCAGAATATACGTTAGGTCAGGTAAAAACACAGACGCTATGTCGTCCCTACAAGCCTGTTTCGTAGTTTTCCCTGCTCTTCAGGGGATTTTATAAAATTGTATTTTTATAAAATCCCCTAAAAAGCAGGGAAACCTGCTAAACACGCTTGTAGGGATGACACAGCCTGGTTTCCCTGCTTTTCAGTGGATTTTATTAAAATACAATTTTATAAAAGATTAAACATAATAAATAATATGCAGTGCTTAATACCGGGGTAGAGCAGAATATACGTTAGGTTAGGAAAAAACACAGAGGATATGTGATCCCTACAAGCCTGTTTCGCAGGTTTCCCTGCTTTTCAGTGGATTTTATAAAAACACAATTTGATAATATCCCCTGAAGAGCAGGGAAACCTACCGTTATACAGTGCTTAATACCGGGGGTAGAGAAGAATATACGTTAGGTTAGGAAAAAACACAGAGGATATGTCATCCCTACAAGCCTGTTTCGCAGGTTTCCCTGCTTTTCAGGGGATTTTATAAAAACACAATTTGATAATATCCCCTGAAGAGCAGGGAAACCTACCGTTATACAGTGCTTAATACCGGGGGTAGCGCAGAATATACGTTAGGTCAGGTAAAAACACAGACGCTATGTCGTCCCTACAAGCCTGTTTCGTAGTTTTCCCTGCTCTTCAGGGGATTTTATAAAATTTTATTTTTATAAAATCCCCTAAAAAGCAGGGAAACCTGCTAAACAGGCTTGTAGGGATGACACAGCCTGGTTTCCCTGCTTTTCAGTGGATTTTATTAAAATAACATTTTATAAAAGATTAAAAATAATAAATAATATGCAGTGCTTAATACCGGGGTAGAGCAGAATATACGTTAGGTTAGGAAAAAACACAGAGGATATGTGATCCCTACAAGCCTGTTTCGCAGGTTTCCCTGCTTTTCAGTGGATTTTATAAAAACACAATTTGATAATATCCCCTGAAGAGCAGGGAAACCTACCGTTATACAGTGCTTAATACCGGGGGTAGCGCAGAATATACGCTAGGTCAGGGAAAAACACAGAGGCTATGTCATCCCTACAAGCCTGTTTCGTAGGTTTCCCTGCTCTTCAGGGGATTTTATAAAATTGTATTTTTATAAAATCCCCTGAAAAGCAGGGAAACCTGCGAAACAGGCTTGTAGGGATGACACAGCCTGGTTTCCCTGCTTTTCAGTGGATTTTATTAAAATACAATTTTATAAAAGATTAAAAAATAATAAATAATATGCAGTGCTTAATACCGGGGTAGAGCAGAATATACGTTAGGTTAGGAAAAAACACAGAGGATATGTCATCCCTACAAGCCTGCTTCGCAGGTTTCCCTGCTTTTCAGTGGATTTTATAAAAATAAATGATAAATGATAAATGGGTTGTACTTGTATAGCGCTTTTCTACCTTCAAGGTACTCAAAGCACTTTGACACTACTTCCACATTTACCCATTCACACACACATTCACACACTGATGGAGGGAGCTGCCATGCAAGGCGCTAACCAGCACCCATCAGGAGCAAGGGTGAAGTGTCTTGCTCAGGACACAACGGACATGACGAGGTTGATACTAGGTGGGGATTGAACCAGGGACCCTCGGGTTGCGCACGGCCACTCTGCCACGCCGTCCCTAAAAATACAATTTGATAAAATCCCCTGAAGAGCAGGCAAACCTACCGTTATACAGTGCTTTATACCGGGGGTAGAGCAGAATATACGTTAGGTCAGGTAAAAACACAGACGCTATGTCATCCCTACAAGCCTGTTTCACAGGTTTCCCTGCTCTTCAGGGGATTTTATAAAATTGTATGTTTATAAAATCCCCTGAAAAGCAGGGAAACCTGCGAAACAGGCTTGTAGGGATGACACAGCCTGGTTTCCCTGCTTTTCAGTGGATTTTATTAAAATACAATTTTATAAAAGATTAAAAATAATAAATAATATGCAGTGCTTAATACCGGGGTAGAGCAGAATATACGTTAGGTTAGGAAAAAACACAGAGGATATGTGATCCCTACAAGCCTGTTTCGCAGGTTTCCCTGCTTTTCAGTGGATTTTATAAAAACACAATTTGATAATATCCCCTGAAGAGCAGGGAAACCTACCGTTATACAGTGCTTAATACCGGGGGTAGCGCAGAATATACGTTAGGTCAGGGAAAAACACAGAGGCAATGTCATCCCTACAAGCCTGTTTCGCAGGTTTCCCTGCTTTTCAGTGGATTTTATTAAAATACAATTTAATAAAAGATAAAAAATAATAAATAATATGCAGTGCTTAATACCGGGATAGAGCAGAATATACGTTAGGTTAGGAAAAAAACACAGAGTATATGTCATCCCTACAAGCCTGTTTTGCAGGTTTCCCTGCTTTTCAGTGGATTTTATAAAAACACAATTTGATAATATCCCCTGAAGAGCAGGGAAACCTACCGTTATACAGTGCTTAATACCGGGGGTAGCGCAGAATATACGCTAGGTCAGGGAAAAACACAGAGGCAATGTCATCCCTACAAGCCTGTTTCGCAGGTTTCCCTGCTTTTCAGTGGATTTGATAAAAATAAATGATAAATGATTATTGGGTTATACTTGTATAGTGTTTTTCTACCTTCAAGGTACTCAAAGCGCCTTGACAGTATTTCCAAGTGTCTTGCCCAAGGACACAACGGACGTGACTAGGATGGTAAAAGGTGGGGATTGAACCAGGAACCCTCAAATGGCTGGCACGGCCACTCTACCAACTTCGCCACGGGGGGACGGCGTGCGAAACAGGCTTGTATGGATGACACAGCCTGGTTTCACTGCTTTTCAGGGGATTTGATGAAAAAAATACAATTTTATAAAATCCCCTGAAGAGCAGGGAAACCTACGAAACAGGCTTGTAGAGATGAAATAGCCTCTGTGTTTTTTTTCCCTGACATAACGTATAATCTGCTCTACCCCGGTATTAAGCACTGCAAAACGGATAAACCATAGAAACGTTGACTATATCTATATATATATATATGTTTATATATATTATATATATGCATTTATATGTATATGTATATCTACATATGTATATACGTATATATGTATATATAAACATATATGTATGTATGTATGTATATAAATATATATGTATGTATATATGTATGGCATATTTTGTTGTATTTATTTTCTTGGTCCTACTTAAAAATCAAAAATGCTGTAAAATTTCCGGTCCCAACTCGCTCACCACGCTGCCGTTTTCAACATCTGTGATCTGTTTCATGTCGTGTTTCCATCCCAGTACTACGTTCAGAAAACTGGCACTTAGCACATCATCTCAGACAGCCCGTTGCTCCGACACTTCAAATTGACAGTTGGCGTGAAAAAACATTTGATCATACTCAAAGACCAAAAAAAGCCTCTTCCCTCGTCCCACTCCAGCAGCTGCCAATCTCCTCCCACTTCAATGCTCCAGCGCGCTGGATTTACCCTCGCTCCGTCCCGCTGACTTTGTTGGCCGTTTGGTTTTTGTTTATGCCACTCAGCCACAATGTCAGAGCGCAGCGTATGTGGACGCTCCGTTACTGTCAACTTATGAAAACAATAACTGAGTAATATGTTTACCTTTCATTGCAGTCCTTGTCAACAACAAACAGGAGTCTAATCGCTGGCACTCCAATGTTTATCCAGGAACTCTACAAGATAGATATTTTGCAGCCGACAGAGGCTCTGTGAAAGCCACCGAAGCAAAGTATCGATCGTATCCTGCCATTCATGTGTGACATTTACAGCGACCTGTGCAGGAGCAAGGGTGTCCGCCATCATCAGGGATGCAACCTGACTGGCAAAGAGTTTGCTCGCCGCTCTCAAGAAGAACACAGAACAACAATAGTGGACATACTTGTGGCCTAAATGAAGGTCTATTTGTATTACAGAGCAGTATTTGATATCTTTTCTACAGGTTTCAGCACACCTAAATTAATGTGTTGCAAGGCCACTTAAAAAATATAAATATTTAAATATATAATATATATATATATATATATATATATATATGGTTTAATTATATAGTACTATTTTAAAATAGACTACTGCCTCAAAGTGCTGTACAGATTAAAACAAAAAGGTACATTAAAAAAAAAATAATAATAATAATCAAAATCACAATAAATACAGAACATTCTATTTATAAAATACAGTTAAAATGCATAAAATAGTGCTAAAAAACGTATTAACCAAAAAAAAAACAGAAAGCTAAAGGATCAATCAATCAATCAATCACTGTTTATTTATATAGCCCTAAATCACAAGTGTCTCAAAGGGCTGCACAAGCCACTACGACATCCTCGGTACAAAGTCCACATAAGGGCAAGGAAAAACTCACCCCAGTGGGACGTCGATGTGAATGACTATGAGAAACCTTGGAGAGGACCGCATATGTGGGTAACCCCCCCCTAGAGGGATAAAAATAATAATAATAATGATAATATAAAAATCACAATAATTACCGAACATTTCAAGTAAACAGTACTGTTAATAATGGATACAAATAGTGCCAAAAAAATAAACCGAAAAAACGTTAAGAGATGAAAAAAAATGTTTTCTTTTCTTTAAAAATTACAATAATTACAGACCATTCTAAATATAAAACAGTTAAAACAAATTGTGACTAAAAACAAACTGAAAAAATAGAAAGCTAGAAGATTAAAAACATTTTTTTTTTAATTCCTAATAATTACAGAACATTCTAAATATAGAACAAAGCTAAAAATGCACAAAAATAGCACAAAAAACAAACCGAAAAAACAAAAAGCTAAAAGATTAAAAATAATAATCAAAATCACAATAAATGCAGAACATTCTATTTATAAAATACAGTTAGAAATGCATAAAATAGTGCTAAAAAACAAATAAACCAAAAAAACAGAAAGATAAAGGATAAAACAAATAATAATAATAATAACATAAAAAGTACTGATAATAATGGATAAAAATAGTGCTAAAAATAAACCGACATTTTTTTAAAAGATTTAAAAAACAAAAAAACAATTAATTACAATAATTACAGAATATTCTAAATATCAAACAGTTAAAAAGTGTGACTAAAAACAAACCGAAAAAACAAAAAGCTAAAAGATAAAAAATAAATTTAAAAAATCCCAAATAATACAGAACATTCTAAATATAAAACACAGTTAAAAATGCATAAAAATAGCACTAAAAACAAACCGAAAAAACAGAAAGCTAAATGATTAAATATAATAAAAACAAAAATCACAATCATTATAAAACATTCTATTTATATAAGAGAAAGTTTAAAATGCATACAAATAATGCTAAAAAAAAACAAAACAAAAAAACAGAAAGTTAAGAGATTAAACAAATACAAATAAGTCACAGAAATTACAGAACATTCTAAATAAAAAACACAGTTAATAATGGATAAAAATTATGCTAAAAAAACAAACAAACAAAAAAGTTAATAGAAAAAAAAAAGTACAAATCACAATAATTATGGAACATTCTAAATATAAAACACATTTAAAAATGCATACACACAGTGCTAAAAACAAACCGAAAAAGCAGAAAGCTAGAATATTAAAAACAATATCATGAAAATCACAATGAGTACAGGACATTATAAATATAAAACACAGATAAAAATGCATAAAAATGATACTAAAAAACAAACCAAAAAAAAAACAACAGACTGCTAAAAGATCCAAAAAAATAATTATAATAAAAATCACACTATTTACTGAACATTCTATTTATAAAATACAGTTAAAATGCATAAAAATAGAGCTAAAAACAACACAAAAAACAGAAAGTTAAAAGGTTTAAAAAAATAAAAATCACAAAAATTACAGCACATTCTAAATATAAAACACAGTTAAAAATTCATAATAATAGCACTAAAAACAAACTGAAAAAACAGAATGCTAAAAGATTAAAAATAATAAAAATAAAAATCACAATAATTATAGAACATTTTATACATAAAAGAAAGTTTAAAATACATACAAATAGAGCTAAAAACAACACAAAAAAACAGAAAGTTTAAATGTTTAAAAAAAATAATAATCACAATAATTACAGAACATTCTATACATAAAACACACTTAAAAATACATAAAACATTGTCCTAAAAAACAAACAAACCAAAAAACAGAAAGCTAAAAGATTAAAAAATAAAATAAAAATCAATAAATACAGCACATTCCAAATAAAAAACACAGTTAAAAATGCATAAAATAGCACTAAAAACAAACTGAAAAAACAGAAAGCTAAAAGATTAAACACATTTTTTAAAAAGTCACAATAATTACAGAAAATTATAAATAAAAAATACAGTTAATAATGGATAAAAATGGTGATAAAAAAAACAAAGTTAATAGAAAAATTTAAAAATCACAATAATTACGGAACATTCTAAATATAAAACACATTTAAAAATGCATACACATAGTGCTAAAAACAAACCAAAAAAACAGAAATCTAAAAAGAAAAAAAAAGAAAAATAATAAAAATAACAATATTTACATTGCATTCTATTTATAAAACATAGTTAAAATGCATACAGATAGAGCTAAAAACTACACAAAACAACAAAAAGGTAAAAAAGAAAATAACAATCACAATAATTATAGAACATTATTTATATAAAACACAGTTAAAAATACATAAAACATTCTACTAAAAAAACAATCAAATCAAAAAAACAGAAAGATAAAAGATTAAAAAAAATAAAATAAAAATCACAATAAATACAGAACATTCTAAATATAAAACAGATAAAAATGCATAAATATGATGCTAAAAAACAAAGCAAAAAACAGACAGCTAAAGATTTAAAAAAATAATAATAATAATAATCACAATATCTATGTATAAAACACAGTTAAAAATATATAAAACGTTGTACTAAAAAACAAACAAACCAAAAAAACAGAAAGCTAAAAGATAAAAAAAAAAAAAAATCACAATAAATACAGAACATTCTTAAATATAAAACACATTTAATAATATATAAAAATAAAATATTTTAAAGAAGAAACATCTGTTGCCACAAATCCGTCCTTTCCGTCATAAACCAGAGCTGGTGACCAGTGTGCGTGGAACTAGAAGCACTTCCAAAACAAAATCGCTTCAATTCACTGGAGTGCTTAAAGACAATGCTTGTAAAAAAACATCATGAGTGAGGCATGGAGCTTCCAAACAATGCATCTGTTGGTTCTCCAACAGCAACTGGCCTGGAGTGCTCTTCAGCAGAACATGCTGGTTCTAAGTGGGACTGTTACGGAGGACAATAGTGGTGTGGGGGTTTCAGGGTACGGCACACCTGCTCATGACCGTGGTGTTCACAGCATATACACCTCACACATCAAAGCAATCACTCCTTGTTCACAGGATTGGAAGAAGGAGGTGGGGGGGTGCATGAACAAGTTTGTTTGTGGGCTGCGGTGGTAATGTGTGGATTAGTGTTTCCCGTTGCTAAGTAACTGTCAGAAAAACCATCGGAACAAAGACAGCGGAGAGGAAACGCATCATAAAAAAGGTTCCTCCACCAGATAAATAACACTGAGAGCAAATTCTTTTAATTTTTTGAACAAATGACAATATCGCAAACATCTAATCACATACTGGACCATGGTTTACTTGTTTGTATTGTATTATCACACATATTCCATCATGAGACATACAAGACTGGTACAACCAGGTGGACAGTGTGTGTGTGTGTGTGTGTTCTTGTATCTCTACCATTCTTGAGACACCAAGAAGGAAAAGTACCTTCCACATGAGGACCGGTGGACATAAATCATGGTCCCAAAACAGAAAACCATTGCATCTAATAGAGAATGTCTATATTTGCATCCCTGGTGGTTAAAATATATCAAAACGAGGGTGGTCCCAAAAAGGACGTATTTGTCAAATTGACTGTGTGTCGGTTTTAAAAGTGCTCCCCCCCCTCTGGTCAACATATGAAATAACAAGTGTGTGTACGATATTGAAATGCACGCCCCCCTTGATCAAAATTATTTAAAAACTAAATAAATATGTATATAGAGACAAACTGTAATAACTTGAAGTAAATAATGAAGATTAAAACCCATTACAAACAAATAATCAAACAAAAAAAAAAAAAATGAAAGTGCTCCCCCCTCTGGTCAACATATGAAATAACAAGTGTGTGTAAAATAATGAAATGCGCCCCCCTTGATAAAAATGATTTACAAAATAAAATAAATATGTATATAGAGACAAACTGTAATAACTTGAAGTAAAGAATGAAGATTAACAACCAATTACAAACAAAAATAGGAATATAGGAATGTGTGTGTGTGTGTGTGTGTGTGTGTGTGTGTGTGTGTGTGTGTGTGTGTGTGTGTGTGTGTGTGTGTGTGTGTGTGTGTGTATCCTTGTATTTCTACCCTTATTGAGACACCAAGAAGGAAAAGTACCTTCCACATGAGGACCGGTGGACATAAATCATGGTCCAAATACAGAAAACCATTGCATCTAATAGAACATATGACATAACAAGTGTGTGTACAATATTGAAATGCGCGCCCCCTTGATCAAAATTATTTAAAAACCAAAATAAATATGTATATAGAGACAAACTGTAATAACTTGAAGTAAATAATGAAGATTAAAACCCAATTACAAACAAATAATTAAACAAAAAAAATAATATGAACGTGCTCTTCCTCTGGTCAATATATGAAATAACAAGTGTGTGTAAAATAATGAAATGTGGCCCCCTTGATCAAAATGATTTACAAAATAAAATAAATATGTATATAGAGACAAACTGTAATAACTTCAAGTAAAGAATGAAGATTAACAACCAATTACAAACAAAAAATTCAATAAAAAAAATAAAAATTGAATGACAATAAAAAGGAAGTCTAAGTCTAAAAGCTTTCCTTTTTTATAATTGCATAGTATGTATATATTATTAATGTTGTAAATACATATCTTTATATATCTAGAAAGGGTGGTTCTAAAGAGGTATGCATTTTTCTGAGGTCTCAAGAAGGTAACAAATATAAGAATGTGTGTGTGTGTGTGTGTGTGTGTGTGTGTGTGTGTGTGTGTGTGTGTGTGTGTATCCTTGTATTTCTACCCTTATTGAGACACCAAGAAGGAAAAGTACCTTCCACATGAGGACCGGTGGACATAAATCATGGTCCAAATACAGAAAACCATTGCATCTAATAGAGAATGTCTATATTTGCACCCCTGGTGGTTAAAATATATCAAAATGAGGGTGGTCCCAAAAAGGACGGATTTGGCAAATTGACTGTGTGTCGGTTTTAAAAGTGCTGGTCAACATATGAAATAACAAGTGTGTGTACGATATTGAAATGCGCGCCCCCTTGATCAAAATTATTTAAAAACCAAAATAAATATGTATATAGAGACAAACTGTAATAACTTGAAGTAAATAATGAAGATTAAAACACAATTACAAACAAATAATCAAACAAAAAAATAAATATGAAAATGCTCCCCCCTCTGGTCAACATATGAAATAACAAGTGTGTGTAAAAACACACACACAGACACACTCCAAAAACTATCAGTTGTTGTTGCATTTTTGTTGCATTTTGCTTGATTGTAAAACATGTGGATGGAGAGGGGGTGTGACGTTCATATGTTGTCGATATTCAGTGTTTTATTGTTCATAGGTAATATTGTAAATCCCACATTATTTATTTTCATTCTGGGTGTCTCATTCAGTAAAAAAATAAAAAAATTCCATTCCGTTTTTTCAGGCGGTCTGTCATAAAAATTTTTAGCATTCATCCAGACATTATTGTGGGGTTTTGTATTAGTGTTCCTAAGAATAGATATACCGGCCCCCAGACACATTTTTTTAATCTAAATTTGGCCCCCCGCGAGGCAAAATAATTGCCCAGGCCTGCTCTACACGCACACACATACAGATTAATCACCACTAGATGGTGTTAATGTTCCCCTCAGTTCCACTGTTTTTTTTAACCATTTAATATCATTAGTAAACACAAATAATGCAACAGTAGAAGTAGCTCCTGACTTTTCTCCTCCAAACATATTGCTGGGTATTGTGGCCAAACGGCTACATTTTTGTTTCATCTGACCACAGAACTTTCCTCCAGAAGGTCTTATCTTCGTCCATGTAATGTCAGATGAAACAAAAATTGAGCCACAATACCCAGCAATATGTTTGGAGGAGAAAGGATGAGGCCTTTAATCCCAGGAACACTATGCATACCTCCAAGCATGGTGGTGGTAGTATTATGCTCTGGGCCTGTTTTGCTGCCAATGGAACTGTTGCTTTACAGAGAGTAAGTGGGACAATGAAAAAGGAGGATTACCTCCAAATTCTTCAGGACAAGCTAAAATCATCAGTCCGGAGGTTGGGTACTTGGGCGCAGTCGGGTGTTCCAACAGGACAATGACCCCAAACACACTTCAAAAGTGGTAAAAGAATGGCTAAATCAGGCTAGAATTAAGATTTTAGAATGGGTTTTACCAAAGTCCTGACTTAAACATGTGTACAATGCTGAAGAAACAAGTCCATGTCAGAAAACCAACAAATTAAGCTAAATTGCACCGATTTTGTCAAGAGAAGTTGTCAACAAGTGGATGGCTACCAAAAGTGCCTTATTGCAGGTAAACTTGCCAAGGGACATGCAAGCAAATATTAACATTGCTGTATGTATACTTTTGACCAATTTTCAGTAGACCCATAATAAATTCATTAAAAAAAAAAAAAAAAAAAAAATCATGAATGTTTTTTTTTTGTGACCAACAAGTATGTGCTCCAATCACTCTATCACAAAAAAAAACAAGAGTTTTAGAAATGATTGGAAACTCATGACAGCCATAACATGATGTTCTTTACAAGTGTATGTAAACTTTTGACCACGACTGTTATGTAAAATATATAGGTCATCTTTTTTCTGGAAAAAAAAAAAAGATGATGAGTGTATACAACATATTTATTATAAAGGATGCCAAGATAGAAAAAAAAATAAATAAAAAAAAAATACAAAAAAAAAAAAATACAAAAAAAAAAAAAAAAAAAAAAAAAAAAAAAAATATATATATATATATATATATATATATATATATATATATATATATACATATGTACATATTTATATATATATATATATATGTAAATATATATATATATATATATATATATATATATATATATATATATATATATGTATATATATATATATATATACATATATACATATATACATACATACAGCATGTTGCTTTAATTAAAAAAATAAATAAATAATAATAATATTAAAATTATTAATAAATATATATATATATATATATATATATATATATATATATATTAATAATTTTATATTATTATTATTATTTTTTTTTTTAATATATATATGTATATATAATAATAATAATAATATTAAAATTATTAATATATATATATATATATATATATATATATATATATATATATATATATATATATATATATATATATATATATATTAATAATTTTAATATTATTATTATTTTTTTTTTTTTTTATTAAAGCAACATGCTGTATTGGACACAAAGGACACCAAATGTGTTGTTGCCACGGACAACCGCACATTAAATATGGCGTCACGTTCACCCATTTGTCCGTTTCCACTTTACATTTCTGTTTTGCCGAAGCTCTTTCCTGCCGTGCATTTTTCTGTTCTCAGACGTCATCACGCCGAAAGTGTCCAAATTTAGGCTTCAGCTGAGAGATGACGGTTATTTACTTTTGACTCAACACGTTGCACGCCGCCCCTGCACGCTATTGGATTACTCTCATTTGGATTACTCATGCATGTTTACTCGGACCATTACTGCATTACTTGTACTCTAGAATTATAGTATATATAATATTATATACATAGTAGTATTCCCTGCGTCTGGTCTGGTCGCCCTCTTGTCTTGTTCTGTATATTGTGCAGTATTTAGTATTTCTATAGTGTTTTGTATATTGTACAGGATTGCTTATTATTCTTATTGGATAGTAGTCTGTTTATTTCAATTGTTAGTTTTTTTCTTTATTGCCTGTTGTGTAATTTATTTTATTTTATTATTATTATTTTTTTTTTGGCCCATATTTGTTCCCAATACTGCACCTTAACTTGGAGTCCTTAATCTCGTTATATGCAAATATAATGACAATAAAGTCCATTCTATCATATGCTATTGAATTCTAGTTCAGGGGTCGGCAACCCAAAATGTTGAAAGAGCCAAATTAGAGCAAAAATCCAAAAAAATAAAAAATAATCTGTCTGGAGCTGCAAAAAAATAAAAGCCTTATATAAGTGTTATAATGAAGACAACACATGATGTAAGTGTCTATATTAGCTATATTAACCTACTATCAAAATGACTTTAAAAGTCTTATATAAGTGTTATAATGAAGGCAACACATGATGTAAGTGTCTATATTAGCTATATTAGCCTATTATCAAAATGACTTTAAAAGTCGTATATAAGTGTTATAATGAAGACAACACATGTTGTAAGTATCTGTATTAGCTATATTAGCCTACTATCAAAATGACTTTAAAAATCTTATATAAGTGTTTTAATGAAGGCAACACATGATGTAAGTGTCTATATTAGCTATATTAGCCTACGATCAAAATGACTTTAAAAGTATTATATAAGTGTTATAATGAAGACAACCCATGATGTAAGTGTCTATTTTAGCTATACTAGCCTACTATCAAAATTACTCTAAAAACCTTATATAAGTGCTATAATGAAGGCAACACATGATGTAAGTGTCTATATTAGCTATATTAGCCTACTATCAAAATGACTTTAAAAGTCTTATATAAGTGTTATAATGAAGGCAACACATGATGTGTCTATATTAGCTATATTAGCCTACTATCAAAATGAATTTAAAAGTCTTAAATAAGTGTTATAATGAAGTAACACATGATGTAAGTGTCTATATTAGCTATATTAGCCTACTATCAAAATGACTTTAAAAGTCTTATATAAGTGTTATAATGAAGGCAACACATGATGTAAGTGTCTATATTAGCCTACTATCAAAATGACTTTTAAAGTCTTATATAAGTGTTATAATGAAGGCAACGCATGATGTAAGTGTCTATATTAGCTATACTATCAAAATGAATTTAAAAGTCTTAAATAAGTGTTATAATGAAGACAACACATTATGTAAGTGTCTACATTAGCTATATTAGCCTACTATCAAAATTACTTTAAACGTATTATATAAGTGTTAAAATGAAGACAACCCATGATGTAAGTGTCTATATTAGCTATACTAACCTACTATCAAAATGACTTTAAAAGCCTTATATAAGTGTTATAATGAAGGCAACACATGATGTTAGTGTCTATATTAGCTATATTAGCCTACTATCAAAGGCTGACGTAAATTTTCGTTGACAGAAATGTTGTATTTTAATTCATATTCTACACATAGTCAATAAACTTCTTATTTTCTCTCTATCTTCTTGTTCTGGGACATTCACCCTCCTCTGTTGCCATTTCTAATATAAAGTAGTGTAAAGTTCTTACTTATATCTGTCAGTAAACTCGCCATGAAAGCGCTAAAACAAACCGGTATAGTGAGTTTACATTATTCACCCAAAGGAACTTTAGTTATTAGAGAGTTCCGGTCGGACACTTTTTCATGGGACACATTTACCACCATTACATGTTATGTAGACCACAAGGAAGTCTTTTACATTTAGAAAAAAAAAAAAATAATATGATCCCTTTAATGCGCCTTATAATCCAGTGCGCCTTATATATGAAAACAAATCGAAAATAGACCATTTGTCTGCAAATACAGTACTTTTTAGTTGTACCTGAGTCATAGTATTCTAAAGTAAGATAACTTTTACTTGAGTTTTTGGCTACTTCACCCACCTTTGTTGTCAAGTCTGTGTGCTGTGGATCATTGCATGCATTGCCAATAGAGATGGGATTTATGGCTCTTTGAAGGGAGTTGGCTCGACAGGAGCCGTTCCTTTCAAAGAGCCGTTCAAAAGACTGTCTCGTTGTTATTATAGTTATTTATATAACTCTTTTTTTTTTTAATCAAGGAAACAATCACTAGTATCAGTCATACGATAAGATGTAATCACAATAATTTTATTCACACAGATATTACTCGATTTGTGGTAATTATTCCAAAAATGTTTTGTTGTGTTTTCACATTCCATAAGGCGGTGCCATATGTTCATGCTTTGGCAATAGGATCACTAGTTAGAATGTTCCCTCACCTAAAAAAATATGTAGCATTTTAACAGTATAGAAGAGAAATTGAATAAAATGCAGTGCCATGGATAAAAAAAAAATGGATAAAATGGATAAAAAAATGGATAAAAAATGGATAAAATGGATAAATGGATAAAAACAAAAACAAATGTGTACATAAAACTATACTAAAAATAAGGACATAAAAGAAATGTGAGTACACAATTGTGCTACCATACCTGGTGTACGTACATTTGAACTACTACGCTTTAGAATAATGAACCATAAAAGTGAAACAAAAAATAATAATTATGATTAATTAAATTTAAAAAAAATACAATTAAAAAGACAATGTTTTTTTTTTAAATATATACATTACATTTATTTAATTTTGTATGTAAAAAATATGTGTTTTTGTTCTATTACCTGGTGTATGTACACTTGAACCACTACGCTTTAGAATAATGAACCCTAAAAGTGAACCAAAAAATATTAATTATGATAATTAAAATTTAAAATAAATACAATTAAAATGTTATATTTTTTTTTAAATATATACATTACAATTCTTTAATTTTATTTGTAAAAAATATGTGTTTTTGTTCTATTACCTGGTGTATGTACACTTGAAATACTACGCTTTAGAATAACGAACCCTAAAAGTGAAACAAAAAAATAATAATTATAATAATTTAAATTTAATATAAATACAATTAAAAAATATATGTTTTTTGAAAAATATATACATCACAAAGTGAATTTCCTGGAAATTTGGGAATTTCGGAAAACCTGATAATTTTTTATAAACATTGATATTAACACAATTGTTCTGGAATTGTGTTGGAAGTTTTGAAATTGGTTATAAAATGTTGATCTAGTAACAGTTTCAATTGAAAATAGTATTTTCTGAATTCCTGGAATTTTGGGTAATATGAGAATTTGTACGGAAAAAAATAGTAATTTCTTGTCCCAACTAAGAGGAATGTTTTGAAGGTGGAATGGTCAAAAACAGTTGAAAAATGTGGACTGAGAAAACTTTCCAGGAAGAGGTGAAAATAGGGCTCTAGAAAACCGAATTCCTGGAAAAAAATGTAACTTTACTTTAATTTTTTAGGGTGAGTAGAGTGTGTGAATGGTGAACAGTTCAAATCGTATGAGAAATGTGGGATATTTGGGAGTTTGTCTATTGCCCATTGCCCAATATGTCCAATCATTTGTAAAATAACTTCCTGGAATTTTAGGAATTTCCTGAAAATGAGTGACTTTCGGAAAACCCTGGTATTTTTGAAAACATTTATACTAGTACAATTGTCCTAGAAGATATGAATGGGTTGGTTTTGAAAGTTTTGAAATCGGTTATAAAATGTTGACGTAGTAACAGTTTGAAATAAGAATTGGTATTTCTGAATTCCGGGAATTTCGGGGAAAAAACAGGAATTGTACAAAAAAAAAAAAAAAAAAAAAATTGGACATGAGGAAATTTTTGAAGGTGGAATGATCAAAAACGGTTGAAACATGTGGACTGTGAAAACTTTCCAGGAAGAGGTGAAAATAAGGCTTTGGAAAACCGAATTCCTGGAATGTTTTTAACTGTATTTTAATATTCCAGGGTGAATAGAGTGTGTGGATGGTGAACGGTTCAAATCGTATGAAAAATGTGGCATATTTGGGAGTTTGTATATTGCCCATTATCCTATATGCCCATTCATTTGAAAGATAACTTCCTGGAAATTTGGGGATTTCCTGGAAATTTGGGACTTTCGGAAAACTCGGGTATCTTTGAAAACATTGATACGAGGACAATTGTCCTAGACGATATGAATGGGTTGGTGTTAGAAGTTTTAAAATATGCTATAAAATGTTGACGGAGTAACAGTTTGAATTGAGAATTGGTATTTCTGAATTCCGTGAATTTCGGGAAAAAAATTTAATTGGTACGAAAAAAAAATGGGACATTTGTTGTCCCAAAGAAAAGGAATGTTTTGAAGGGGGAATGATCAAAAATGACTGTGAAAACTTTCCAAATCGGTAAAGAGTGGCCCAAAATTTTGAGAACTTTGGCCATAGTAGAACTTTGAATAAGTCCATTGATTTGAAAGAGAATTTCCTGGGAATTCGGGAGTTTCCGGAAACCTGGGTATTTTTTGAAAACATTTATTCTACCACAATTGTCCTAGAAAATATGAATGGGTTGGTGTTGGAAGTTTTGAAATCGGTTATAACATCTTGACGTAGTAATAGTTTGAATAGAGAATTGGTATTTCTGAATTCCTGGAATTTGGGGTAAAAATGGTAATTTGTAAAAAAAAACAAATACAAATAAAAAATCAGACATTTGTTGTCCCAAATCAGAGGGATGTTTTGAAGGTGGAATAGTTAAAAAGGGTTTGAAAAATATGGACTGTAAAAACTTTCCAGGAACAGGTGAAAATAAGGCTCTGGAAAACCGACTTCCTGGAAAACAATGTAACTTTACTTTATTTTTTTAGGGTGAGTAGAGTGTGTGGATGGTGAACGGATCAAATCGTATGAGATATGTGGGATATTTGGGAGTTTGTATATTGCCCATTGTCCAATACGTCCAATCATTTGTAAGAGAACTTCCTGGAATTTTAGGAATTTCCTGGAAATTAGTGACTTTCGGAAAACCCTGGTATTTTTGAAAACATTTATATTAGTACAATTGTCCTAGAAGATATGAATGGGTTGGTTTTGAAAGTTTTGAAATCGGTTATAAAATGTTAACGTAGTAACCGTTTGAAATAAGAATTGGTATTAATGAGTTCCGGGAATTTCGGGGAAAAAACAGGAATTGTACAACAAAAAAAAAATTAGACATAAGGAATTTTTTGAAGGTGAAATGATCAAAAACGGTTGAAACATGTGGACTTTGAAAACTTTCCATGAAGAGGTGAAAATAGGGCTTTGGAAGACCAAATTCCTGGAATGTTTTTAACTGTATTTTAATATTCCAGGGTGAATAGAGTGTGTGGATGGTGAACGGTTCAAATCGTATGAAAAATGTGGCATATTTGGGAGTTTGTATATTGCCCATTGTCCTATATGTCCATTCATTTGAAACATAACTTCCTGGAAATTTTGAGATTTCCTGGAAATTTTGGACTTTCGGAAAACTCGGGTATTTTTTGAAAACATTGATACGAGCACAATTGTCCTTGACGATATGAATGGGTTGGTGTTGGAAGTTTTAAAATATGCTATCAAATGTTGACGTAGTAACAGTTTGAATTGAGAATTGGTATTTCTGAATTCCGTGAATTTCGGGAAAAAAATTGAATTGTTACGAAAAAAAAATGGGACATTTGTTGTCCGAACGAAAAGGAATGTTTTGAAGGGGGAATGATCAAAAATGACTGTGAAAACTTTCCAAATCGGTAAAGAGTGGCCCAAAATTTTGAGAACTTTGGCCATAGTAGAACTTTGAATAAGTCCATTGATTTGAAAGACAATTTCCTGGGAATTCGGGACTTTCGGAAAACCTGGGTATTTTTTGAAAACATTTATATTAGCACAATTGTCCTAGAAAATATGAATGGGTTGGTGTTGGAAGTTTTGAAATCGGTTATATCATCTTGACGTAGTAATAGTTTGAATAGATAATTGGTATTTCTGAATTCCTGGAATTTTGGGTAAAAATTATCATTTGTAAAAAAAAAAAAAAAAAAAAAAAAAAAATCGGACATTTGTTGTCCCAAATCAGAGGGATGTTTTGAAGGTGGAATAGTTAAAAAGGGTTTGAAAAATATGGACTGTAAAAACTTTCCAGGAAGAGGTGAATATAGGGCTCTGGAAAACCGAATTCCTGGAAAAAAATGTAACTTTACTTTAATTTTCCAGGGTGAGTAGAGTGTGTGGATGGTGAACGGTTCAAATCGTATGAGAAATGTGGGATATTTGGGAGTTTGTATATTGCCCATTGCCCAATATGTCCAATCATTTGAAATAGAACTTCCTGGAATTTTAGGGATTTCCTTAAAATTAGTGACTTTCGGAAAACCCAGATATTTTTGAAAGCATTTATACTAGTACAATTGTCCTAGAGGATATGAATGGGTTGGTTTTGAAAGTTTTGAAATCGGTTATAAAATGTTGACGTAGTAACAGTTTGAAATAAGAATTGGTATTTCTGAATTCCGGGAAATTCGGGGAACAAACGGGAATTGTACGGGGGAAAAAATGGGACATTAGGAAATTGTTGAAGGTGGAATGATCAAAAACGGTTGAAACATGTGGACTGTGAAAACTTTCCAGGAAGAGGTGAAAATAGGGCTTTGGAAGACCAAATTCCTGGAATGTTTTTAACTGTATTTTAATATTCCAGGGTGAATAGAGTGTGTGGATGGTGAACGGTTCAAATCGTATGAAAAATGTGGGATATTTGGGAGTTTGTATATTGCCCATTGCCCTATATGTCCATTCATTTGAAAGATAACTTCCTGGAAATTTTGGGATTTCCTGGAAATTTAGGACCTTCGGAAAACTCGGGTATTTTTGAAAACATTGATACGAGCACAATTGTCCTCGACGATATGAATGGGTTGGTGTTAGAAGTTTTAAAATATGTTATAAAATGTTGACGTAGTAACAGTTTGATTTGAGAATTGGTATTTCTGAATTCCGTGAATTTCGGGAAAAATTAGAATTGGTACAAAAAAAAAATGGGACATTTGTTGTCCGAACGAAAAGGAATGTTTTGAAGGGGGAATGATCAAAAATGACTGTGAAAACTTTCCAAATCGGTAAAGAGTGGCCCATAATTTTGAGAACTTTGGCCATAGTTTGAATAAGTCCATTGATTTGAAAGAGAATTTCCTGGGAATTCGGGACTTTCGGAAAACCTGGGTATTTTTTGAAAACATTTATATTAGCACAATTGTCCTAGAAAATATGAATGGGTTGGTGTTGGAAGTTTTGAAATTGGTTATAACATTTTGACGTAGTAATAGTTTGAATAGAGAATTGGTATTTCTGAATTCCTGGAATTTGGGGTAAAAATGGTCATTTGTAAAAAAAACTAAATAAAAATAAAAAAAATCGGACATTTGTTGACCCAAATCAGAGGTATGTTTTGAAGGTGGAATAGTTAAAAAGGGTTTGAAAAATATGGACTGAAAAAAATTTCCAGGAAGAGGTGAAAATAGGGCTCTGGAAAACAGGATTCCTAGAATTTTCTTGAACTTTAATGTAATTCAAGTTAATTTTCAATGGGCAGAATGACCCGGAAAGCTGGGAATTCTGGGTAATCTGGGATACGTTTGTGCTTGATATTTTTGAGGAAGCTCAATATTCCTGAACGTTTTGATACCAGAATGGCCGATCAGCTGACAACGCCAAACTTTTGCAGTGGAATACTAGAAATAAAAATAATAATAATAATAAATTGATGTTTTTTTGGTGTGAAAAGGGCCTGCATGTTGTTTCCATATGTGGTAACACGCGTCGTGTCCTGCTGTTGTGTACACTTACTGGTGACCAGCACGACTCTTGTGCATTCACACCTCGGCCGACACGCACACACCAGCGCTGCTCTAATGGAGCTGGGCTCGTTCTGTCTGAATCACCACTCAGCCAAAGCGTGGCACGCTTCCAGGGGAAAAAAACAAAAAAAAAGGCTTTTGTTTTGTTTTCAGTGCCTTTGATATCTCCTGGTGGGAAGGTGTGGCGGCTTTTCAAGCGAAAAACTGAAAATGTATTCAAGAGAGTGCGAGGAACACGCGTACATATACCTGACGGGTAGCCAGGATGAAGACGATATTGGCTATACCTTTGGGGGAGACCGTGATCCTGATGTCACGTGGCGTGTCATGTGACATTTTTGCAGCTTTTTGGCGAGGAAGCATTGGGAGGTCACATGGTAAGCCTCGTGGATTTTGGTGGACTGCCATAGTGGAGCTATGCAATATTGCCAAAATCCTAGTCCATCCATCCATCCATCTTCTTCCGCTTATCCGAAGTCAAGTCACGGGGGTAGCAGCCCAGACTTCCCTCTCCCCAACCACTTCGTCCAGCTCCTCCCGGGGGATCCCGAGTCTTTCCCAGGCCAGCCGGGAGACATAGTCCTCCCAACGTGTCCTGGGTCTTCCCTGTGGCCTCCTACTGGTCGGACGTGCCCTAAACACCTCCCTATGGAGGCGTTCGGGTGGCATCCTGACCAGATGCCCGAACCACTTCATCTGGCTCCTCTCGATGTGGAGGAGCAGCGGCTTTACTTTGAGCCCCTCCCGGATGACAGATCTTCTCACCCTATCTCTAAGGGAGAGCCCCGCCACCCGGCGGAGGAAACTCATTTTTGGCCGCTTGTACCCGTGGTCTTGTCCTTTCGGTCATAACCCAAAGCTCATGACCATAGACTACCTACTAGAGATGCGCGGTTTGCGGGCACAACCGCGGAGTCCGCGGATTATCCGCGGATCGGGCGGATGAAATTTAAAAAAATTAGATTTTATCCGCGGGTCGGGTCGGGTCGGGCGGTTGAAATAAAAAAAATTAGATTTTAAATAGATTCAGGCGGGTGGCAGTTAAACCAATTGGGAAATATATATACATAGTTAAATGTTGTTACCCACATACGAAAAACGAGCAGGCACCTGCAGCATATGCCACAACAGAAGAAAAAAAAGAAAAAGAGATGGACACTTTTACGGAGCGGAGAAGGGACGCCTCGCCGGGGTCCGGGACCGAGGCCCCTTCCCCCGAGAGGGCCCCACCGGGAGCCGTAGCTGAGGCGATCCGCGAGAAGGGCCCGACGCACGTCCAGGGTCACCACCGCGCCCACCGCACCGACACCCCGCCTCGTCCGCCTTCGCCGCGGCCGGCGTCACGCGCAGCAGGTAAGCAGCTTACCTGCCCGCCACCCCCGTGGCCGGGGGATCGTAACAGGGGTCACTCCGCGCGCTCCGCCCGCGCAGCTTACCTGCCCGCCACCCCTGTTGCCGGGGGCGCGTAACAGAGGTCACTCCGCGCGCAGTGCGCTCACGAAAGGGGTGGGGCTCACCCTGGTTGATATAGACAGCAGGACGGTGGCCATGGACATCGGAACCCGCTAAGGAGTGTGTAACAACCCACCTGCCGAATCAACTAGCCCTGAAAATGGATGGCGCTGGAGCGTCGGGCCCATATACCCGGCCGTCGCCGGCAGAGAGACGCGCTTGGAGGTGCGCTCAGCGCGGCTCCCATATGATTGCGCACTGGTGTGCGTCTGGGTCGTGACAGAGTGGCACGCGAATGTCTGTGCTGCATTGGATCAGTCTTCTTTCTTTAACAGGCAAAAGCTTTATAACCTCACTAATGCCTTGCATCGTCTATATTAGATATATAACAACAGGCGGGTGCGGGCGGATGGCGGGTGGGTGCGGTTCTGATCAAATGTTACATCGGGTGGATGGCGGATGGTTGACGACTTTCTGATGCGGTTGCGGATGAAATAATTGCCTATCCGCGCATCTCTACTACCTACTCAGTGGCCTAGTGGTTAGAGTGTCCGCCCTGAGATCGGTAGGTTGTGAGTTCATACCAAAGACTATAAAAATGGGACCCATTACCTCATACTTGCCAACCCTCCCGGATTTTCCGGGAGACTCCCGAAATTCAGCGCCTCTCCCGAAAACCTCCCGGGACAAATTTTCTCCCGAAAATCTCCCAAAATTCAGGCGGACTCAGGTCCATGCGGACCTGAGTCCGCTTTCCCACGATATAAACAGCGTACCTGCCCAATGACGTTATAACTGTAGAATGATCGAAGGCAAGTTCTTGGTTTCTTATGTGGGTTTATTCTTAGGCAGTTTCTTTAACGTCCTCCCAGCGCGGCAACAACACACAACAACAGCAGTCACGTTTTGTCTACCGTAAAGCAGTTCGTCTGCCGTAAACAGCAATGTTGTGACACTCTTAAACAGGACAATACTGCCATGTAGTGCATTTGATGAAGGCACTTTTGTGCGTGCCACACAGCAATGCATCATCAGAGAGGGTGTTCAGCATGGTTAGAAAAATAGTGACAGAGAATAGAACAAGGATGGACAATTCAACCCTTAACTCAACAATGAGTAGATGAGTGTTATGTGTGTGTATATGTGTAAATAAATGAACACTGAAATTCAAGTATTTCTCTTATTTATATATATATATATATATATATATATATATATATATATATATATATATATATATAAATAATAAAATAAGTATATATTTATAGCTAGAATTCACTGAAAGTCAAGTATTTCTTATATATACAGTATATATTTATATATATATATATATATATATATATATATATATATATATATATATATATATATATATATATATATATATATATATATATATATATATATATATATATACATAAAATACTTGACTTGGTGAATTCTAGCTGTAAATATACTCCTCCCCTCTTAACCACGCCCCCAACCACGGCCCGTCCGCCGCCCCCTGCCACCCCCCACCTCCCGAAATCGGAGGTCTCAAGGTTGGCAAGTATGCATTACCTCCCTGCTTGGCACTCAGCATCAAGGGTTGGAATTGGGGGTGAGGGGGTGGAACAAGGGGATGGGTCAAATGCAGAGGACAAATTTCACCACACCTAGTGTTTGTGTGACAATCATTGGTACTTTAACTTAACTAGATCGACCGGTAAATTAAGAGCTTTGCCTTCCGGCTCAGCTCCTTCTTCACAACAACGGATCGATACAGCGTCCGCATTACTGAAGACGCCGCACCGATCTTGTCGATCTCACGATCCACTCAACCCCCATAAAGGTTTATGAACAGAATCGGTGACAAAGGGCAGTCCAACCCTCACTGGAAATGTGTCCGACTTACTGCCGGCAATGCGGACCAAGCTCTGATACTGATCGTACAGGGAGCGGACCGCCACGATCAGACAGTCCGATACCCCATACTCTCTGAGCACTCCCCACAGGACTTCCCGAGGGACACGGTCGAATGCCTTCTCCAAGTCCACAAAGCACATGTAGACTGGTTGGGCAAACTCCCATGCACCCTCAAGGACCCTGCCGAGAGTATATAAATTCTAGTACGAGCTGTCAATCAATCGTCCAAGCCTCGTTGAAATGTAGTCATTGGTATTAATTAAGTCCCCTTCCATGAGACACAGGATATTCTCTACACACATTTTTTCTAATCTACTCTTCATCATCGAGCCTTTTCAAATGCGCTTTACATTAGCTCCATTACGGCTTTTTGTCTCTGACGCCAGCATAGAATAAAAGCTTGGTTCAATTGCAACGCATTTTTGCTTCCTGATTACTGTCGAGGCGCCCTTGAACGAGGCGAAAACAGTCAGACGGACTAAAAACATGCGAGCATACAAATCTTTTATTTCTACCCTTTTTCAGACATCTATCTATCCATCATTCCATGCTGGAGCCTATCTCAGCTGCATGAAAAGTTCCTTCCATATGAGTTGGTGTGAACAAGTTAGGACATAAATCATAGTCCCAATACGGAAAACCATTGCATCTAATAGAGATTGTCTCATTTGCACCCCGGGTGGTGAAATCTATCAAATTGACTCTGTTGCAAGTCTTGTGTATTCTTTGTCACTTGTATGTGTGTGCTATGGCTATTGCGGTATTTTTTTCCCAGGTCTCAGTCCACAGAGAGTCCAGCCTTAGACTGAAATATTTTTTAACTCCACCACCAATGTTTACCTGTTTTACATCTTTTTAAGGGGCGCCGGAAGTTGGCTGACCCGTCAGCGGTCCTGTTCTGTCTCCCTGTAATGTTTGTCTGCTCTTGAGTGGGACTGTGCTGAAAACTGTGTGTCGGTTTTAAAAGTGCTCCCCCTCTGGCCAACATATGAAATAACAAGTGTGTGTAAAGAAAATATGTGCTCCCCCTTTGGCTAATATATGTAATAACAAGTGTGTGTAAGAAATTGAAATGTGCCCCCTTTGGCAAAAATTTATAGAAAAAAAAATAAATAAATGAAAAAAATAAATAAATAAAAAAAATAATAAAAAAAAAAAAAAAAAAAAAATATATATATATATATATATATATATATATATATATATATATATATATATATAAAGAGAGATATATACTGTAATAACTTGAAGTAAATAATGAAGATTAAAAAACAATTACAAGCAAAAAATAAAATAATAAAATAAACTTAAAATCAGTCTTTTTCTCACAATGTGTCAACTTATTTCTTATAAAAATGGGAACAATTTCTCATATTATTTCTGTTTCTGTAATATTGCAATTTTTTTCTTGTAAATTTATTACTTTTTGATGTAAAATTATTACTTTTTAATGCAAAATGGTGACATTTGTCATAAAATTCTGACTTTTATCACAATATTGCCCATTTTTTTGTTGTTCTTGTAAAATAGTGACATTTTTTGAGTAAAATTATGACTTTTGTCATAATTTCGCTGAGTAAAATTCCGATTATTATTATAATAATGCCCACATTTTAAAGTCTTCTTATAAAATTGTAACTTTTGTCGAGTAAAATTACGACTCTTTTCATAAAACTGCCAAAATGTTGAGCTTTTTCTTGTAAAATTGCGACTGCCATTGAGTGAAATTCCAACTTTTATCGTAATATTGCACAAATATTCAGTTTTTCTTGTAAAATTTTGACTTGCTTTGAGTAAAATTACAACTTTTATTATAATACTGCCAAAATTCTATGTTTTTCTTGTGAAATTGTGACCTTTTTCTTGTGAAATTCCAACTCATCTTACACAACAAGCTTTCTTATATTTGCATAGTATGTATATATTATTAATGTTGTAAATACACATCTTTGTATATCTAGAAAGGCTGGTCCTAAAGAGGTAGGCATTATTCAGAGGTCTCAAGACGGTAACACATACACAAGTGTGTGTGTATGATGTGTGTGTGTGTGTGTGTGTGTGTGTGTGTGTGTGTGTGTGTGTGTGTGTGCGTGTGTTCTGTCCGTCTCCATGACATCCAAGCTGACCACAGTCGCCCCTGACCAGATGTGGAGGGTTTGATCAAGTGGAGCGCCATCGGACCACCCACTTGGGCAGACATAAGCTGCGAGGTCTAAGCGCATTAGGAGGCGGGGGGTCGCTCGGGACCATGTAGACACTTCAGAGTAATAAACCCATCAGGGGAGAGACGGATACACCTGTTCTCAACGGGGCGGCGGCGGCGGTGGAGGGGAGTCGAGAAATAGGCGGTAGGAGAAAAAAAAAAAAAAAAGGTATGATTGGAGTGGAACAAAAGAACGAGGAGGCAATTCTACTCCTTCCACATATAGCAAGAGATGAAGTCAAATATAGACACTTATTGGGTCACCCATATTAAAATGATAATATAACACATTCTGACCTACTATATGATTTCTTTGTTTTCAACTATTTCTATGCAAAGTAGTCCAAGGTCTTATTTCCCACACACATGCATGCATTACAGGACTCAACAACAAATACCGACCTTTCACTCCAAGGTGCAATAAAACATTCATCCCACTGGAAGTACGTCATAAACTTAGGGCCAGAGGGCCTCATGTTTTAATGGTAGCAAGGATTTCCTATAAAAAATACAAGGTTTTCATATATAAGTCGCATGTATATACGATGTGAAATGAGTTATTTGTCATTGTTGTCATTCGTTTCCAAACGTTGTCTGTAACAGGGCAGTAAAACGGCTGATCAAACAAAACAGTACTCAAGTATTCCGATGTAAAATTCTGTGCCGTCATAAAATAATGCATTCATCTGACTGGAAGTACGTTGTAAACAAAGGGCCAGAGGGCCTCTTGTTTTAAGGGTAGCGAGGATTTCCAATTGAAAATACACGTATGTTAGGATACATAAAACTGTACTCAGTTAACTCAGTTAGCATGCTAACATTTTTCCTAGCTTCTCTTAAAATAGCATGCTAACGTTTTATGCTAGCTTTTCGCTACGTTCCAGGTTTACACCTTCAGATAGTACAATTTGGTATTTCTTCTAACCCACTCACGGGCTAGCATACTAACGTTAACATGTCAACATTATTTGCTAGCTACTCTTATATCGGCATGCAGACATTAGCATGCTAAAATGTTATGCTAG
The DNA here is from genome assembly GCF_033978685.3 of Nerophis lumbriciformis. Classification (NCBI taxonomy): domain Eukaryota; kingdom Metazoa; phylum Chordata; class Actinopteri; order Syngnathiformes; family Syngnathidae; genus Nerophis; species Nerophis lumbriciformis. The sequence continues at coordinate 23,298,566 of NC_084562.2, forward strand.
CTCTTTAAATATTTTTTTATGTGGACGTTACACAGCTATAATATCAACCACATGAGCTCGAGACAACGGGACCTGTTTTTAGCATGGCACAGGTGCGCATTATGTGTTGTAATGGTGCGTCTGTAATGATGCAGATGCAAGAAAATGCATAGTGCGGGAACTTTTTTCAAGTAGGAGGTAGGTAATATAAATAGGTAGGTAATATAAATCATCCAGCAGTGATACGATTATAAAATTCCATTGCTGAATACACAGCATGTGTTGTGTTTGACTAAGGGGAGGTGACGGCAACAGACACCAAGGGATGGTAATGTTCAAAATTGTATTATATAGATAGTCAATATACATATACATATATATATATATATATATATATATATATATATATATATATATATATATATATATATATATATATATATATTTTATATATATATATATATATATATATATATATATATATATATATATATATATATATATATATATATATATAGTCAATATATATATATATATATATATATGTATGTATATATATATATATATAGTCAATATATATATATATATATATTTTTTTTTTTATATATATATATATAGTCAATATGTATATATATATATATATATATATATATATATATATATATATATATATATATATATATATATATATATATATTGACTATATATAATAAATTATTGAACATTACCGTCAATTACAGTCAATATATATATATATATACAATGTATATATATATTTACTATATATCTAATGCATTATTGAACATTACTCACCCCCTGGTGTCTGTTGCCGTCACATCCTCCTCCTAACCATAACAGCACGTCTAACAATTTTATTTTCTCAGAGACATTCGTGCGTAACTGTGCCAGTTTGTACAAACATTCCAGACCAGCTAAATATAAACGCACAACAGGTTTGAGCGCAACATTTTTATATTTGCATCTCCTCCTCCCAGTATTGTTGGTGTTCTGATAATTAGTGTATAGATTCTGCATTCACGTGTTTATACTAACTAAACCGTCCCATATGTGCTGTCTTTAGGAGTGTTCCCATGCATATTTGTACGTGCTATCCTCATATAATGAAGCCAGCGTTGCTAGCAAATATGCTAACTCGTTTACATGTGTTCACAAATTCCTCAGTAAATTCACCAAAACGTCACCGTGGAGTCATCGAGTCTGTTTAGCTGATTGGAGAGCTAGCTTCAAAAGCTAGCGGGTCCGTGAAGACGACTTCTGTTTTGTTTGATCAGCCGTTTTACTGCCGTGTTTCCGACACCATTTGGAGACAATTAAGGCATGTAAATAAACATTTGCAAAATGTTTGTGTAAATAACTAATTTCACAACGTATATATCTACGGGTTATAGTCCGGTGTGGCTAATATATGGAGACATTTTTTATTTTTATTTTAAGATTTAGTGGGTGCAGCTTATATACCGCTCTCTATAGTCTAGAAATTACTGTATTTGTATTGATTATCCATTCATTTATTTATCCATTTATTCATTAATTTAATTTGTTTGTGTTACAAACGTTTTGGGAATTGCTACGAAATGGAAAAGGTAGGAGATGCATAATGATCCATCCGCAAGAAAATGCATATTGCAGGAACTTTTTTCAAGTAGGAGGTAGGTAATAAATATTAATATTCCCGGCAGCGATACGATTATAAAATGTCATTGCTGAATACACAGCATGTCTAACAATTGTATTGCTGACACAATCGTCTCCTTTCTCAGAGACATTTGTGCGTAACTGTGCCAGTTTGCACAAACATTCCAGTCTTCTACATAAATGATTGTCTATATCGACAATAAAATGGGTCGGAAATTGATTATTTGTATCATATTATGTTGTGAATAGGCTGTGTTCTGTTGGATGTGAAGTATGAATTATAATAGGTTATATTTTACCGTCAAGTGTTTGTGGATTCGTCCGTGACCCTCATCGCTAAAACAGGTCAGCGTGCTTTTATTTTGCGAGCGGCGATAGGGAAGAAGGGCCATCCTATACGGTTTTTTATCCTGTGCCATATCCAATCAACAGTTTTACAATTACTGTAACTGCCTTCAGTGCTTGAATCTCATCTGCATCGTTAACATGAATAAATGAAAATTTAATAGAGCCGACAGTTTTACATTGTTAGTCTAATAATGGCTGCATTATGCGGTTAGTAAACATCGATGAAAGCCACCGTCTGTGTATTGTTTCTCAAGGGGCCTCCTTTGTCGTTTTGTTTTGTCATTTTTCGGATACGTAACGCAATCATTTTTCACTAATTAATCTCGCTAGGAAACGACAACAAAATGAATGGGATTTGCTGCGATGCAATATTAATTATACCCTTGATATTTAGTCATCAACTATGAGGAGATTAGTACTTTTAATCACCTGATGCAGTGGAAAGAAAGAAAAAAAAAAGTTTAAGCTAAAGGGAGTTTGAAGAGAGCAATGATGGTAACTGACATATTAAAAATAAAAATACACACTTTTATTTTGTTAACACACAGGAAAATATCTGTCAATAATATTTTTGTGGGGGTAGAATTTATAGTGTGTTGCTAATGAGTGATTTGTGTTTCGATCAGTGTCTGGAAAGTACTTTTAAAAAAGTAATTAATTATAGTCACTTGTTATTTCTTTAAAAAAAATATTGAACAAATGTAATTAATCATTGTATATATTTTTTTTTTTTTTTTTTTTTTTTTTATTGTAATTTTTTATTTCAATTTTTCATTTTTATTTTTTATTTTTTATTTTTATTTTTAATTTTAATTTTAAACATATGGCATATACAGTCGAGATATACAGCATATACAGTCTTGAACTCTAACTTATAATAAATAATTCACCCGTATACAATATCCTACCCTAATACCCTACTGTGCAATATTACCCTTCGAGTGCAATACATCCGACACTAATTGTTATTTATTACTCCGGTACTCTTGTCTTGTTCTGTATATTGTACAGTATTTTGTATTTTGTATAGTGTTTTGTATATTGTACAGGATTGCTTATTATTTTTATTGGATAGTAGTCTGTTTATTTAAATTCTTAGTTTTATCTTTATTACCTCTTGTGTAATTAATTTTTATCCTATATTTGTTCCCACTACCGCACCTTAAGTCGGAGTCCTTAATCTTGTTATATGTAAATATAATGACAATAAAGTCCATTCTATTCTATTCTATTCTGAGATGTTTCATGAGACCAGAGTGTGTGTATGTGTCTTTGAGAGGACGGTGCCTGTTGCCAAATAACGTACGGTATATTGGTACAATTATAGATCTAAGACTAGATCTGACCAATCTAAGTCTAAGACTAGATCTGACCAATCTAAGTCTAAGACTAGTTCTGATCAATCTAAGTCTAAGACTAGATCTGACTTATCTAAGTCTAAGACTAGATTTGATCAATCTAAGTACAAGACTAGATCTGACCAATCTAAGTCTAAGACTAGGTCTGATCAATCTGAGTCTAAGACCAGATCTGACCAATCTAGGTCTATGACTAGATCTGACCAATCTAAGTCTAAGACTAGATATGAGCAATTATAAATCTAAGACTAGATCTGACCAATCTAAGTCTAAGACTAGGTGTGACCAATCTAAGTCTAAGACGAGATCTGACCAATCTAAGTCTATGAGCACGAACTAATGAAGCCTACTTGGGTGAGAGACGAAACGTCTTCTAAGAAAAATAAAACAATTCAAAATGTAACTTTAAGTCTATGTCTAGATCTGAATAATCTAAGTCTAAGACTAGGTGTGACCAATCTAAGTCTAAGACCAGATCTGACCAATTATAAGTCTATGACTAGATCTGACCAATCTAAGTCTAAGACTAGATCTGACCAATCTAATTCTAAGACTAGATCTGACCAAACTAAGTCTAAGACTATATCTGACCAATTATAAGTCTATGGACTAGATCTGACCAATAATAAGTATATGGACTAGATCTGACCAATCTAAGTCTAAGACTAGGTGTGACCAATCTAAGTCCAAGACCATCTCTGACCAATCTAAGTCTATGACTAGCGCTGAGCAATCTAAGACTAGATGTGACCAATCTAAGTCTAAGAATAGATCTGACCAATCTTTGTCTAAGACTAGATCTGACCAATTATAAGTATATGACTAGCTCTGACCAATCTAAGTCTAAGACTAGGTGTGACCAATCTAAGTCTAAGACCAGATCTGACCAATCTAAGCCTATGACTAGAGCTGACCAATCTAAGTCTATGAATAAATCAGACCAATCTAAGTTTAAGACTAGATATGACCAATCTAAGTCTATGACTAAATCTGACCAATCTAAGTCTAAGACGAGATGTGACAAATCTAAGTCTAACACTAGATCTGATCAATCTAAGTATAAGACTAGATCTGACCAATTATAAGTCTATGACTAGATGTGACGAATCTAAGTCTAAGACTAGATCTGACCAATCTAAGTCTATGAGCACGAACTAATGAAGCCTACTTGGGTGAGAGACGAAACGTCTTCTAAGAAAAATAAAACAATTCAAAATGTAACTTTAAGTCTATGTCTAGATCTGAATAATCTAAGTCTAAGACTAGGTGTGACCAATCTAAGTCTAAGACCAGATCTGACCAATTATAAGTCTATGACTAGATCTGACCAATCTAAGTCTAAGACTAGATCTGACCAATCTAATTCTAAGACTAGATCTGACCAAACTAAGTCTAAGACTATATCTGACCAATTATAAGTCTATGGACTAGATCTGACCAATAATAAGTCTATGGACTAGATCTGACCAATCTAAGTCTAAGACTAGGTGTGACCAATCTAAGTCCAAGACCATCTCTGACCAATCTAAGTCTATGACTAGCGCTGACCAATCTAAGACTAGATGTGACCAATCTAAGTCTAAGAATAGATCTGACAAATCTTTGTCTAAGACTAGATCTGACCAATTATAAGTATATGACTAGCTCTGACCAATCTAAGTCTAAGACTAGGTGTGACCAATCTAAGTCTAAGACCAGATCTGACCAATCTAAGCCTATGACTAGAGCTGATCAATCTAAGTCTAAGACTAGATCTGACCAATCTAAGTCTATGACTAAATCTGACCAATCTAAGTCTAAGACTAGATATGACCAATCTAAGTCTAAGACTAGATCTGACCAATCTGAGTCTATGACTAAATCTGACCAATCTAAGTCTAAGACGAGATGTGACAAATCTAAGTCTAACACTAGATCTGATCAATCTAAGTATAAGACTAGATCTGACCAATTATAAGTCAATGACTAGATGTGACCAATCTAAGTCTAAGACTAGATCTGACCAATCTATGTCTATGAGCACAAACTGATGAAACCTCCTCGGTTGAGAGACGAAACGTCTTCTAAGAAAAAAAAAAAGCTAAATGTAACAAATGTGTCCCGTTTTCATTGATCAATTTCCCCAAATTAACGATGCATCAAAATTAAAAATCTGAAACTGAACCTCCAAAGTTTGCAAGATGTTCATGTTTGTTTGCCACAGATCCAGTTCAGGGACGAGGGCAACCAGGGTATCCTGTCAGACTGAAACGTGTCACCCTTTTCTCAGTTCTCAGTCATTAGCAGGATGACAATTGTAAACTGTGTAGTGGGTTCAAGCATGTTCCTGTCACACAGCAGAGCACATAAAAACAAACCTGGGTGATGATGTTACTGAGGTGGAAACTGCTCCCAACATGGAAGACATTTGTCTGAATAAACACCGACTCGTCTTTCAAGCTCTATTTATATTCCACACGCAACTTCTTCCCTCCCTTTTCATGTGAACAGTGCAGCACCGCCACTGTCTTTGAGACAATCTGTCACAATATTCACGTGTTTTTTATAGCCCCTTCCTGAAACAAATAATATTTCCTGACGTACTTCAGAATGGGTCTTATTTTTGCAACTTTCGCAGAGTTTTACTTTTGCCGATAGGCACATCTACTCGTCAATATTGACACACTTTTTATTCTAACCGGATTTAGAAAATGGGACAAAATGAGACTGATATTTTAGCTGTAATTAATTTACAATATAACTACAACTATTTATACTAACTAAATATATATATATATATATATATATATATATATATATATATATATATATATATATATATATATATATATATATATATATATGTATATATGTATATATATATATATATATATATATATATATATATATATATATATATATACATATATATGTGTATACATAGATATATATATATATATGTATATATGTTTTCATATATATATATATATATGTGTTTTCATATATATATATGTATGTATGTATGTATATATATGTGTTTATATATATATATATATATACATACATACACATATATATAAATATATATATATATATATATATATATATATATATATATATATATACATAAATATATGTATACATATACATATAAACACATATATATATATATACATATATATATATATATATATATATATATATATATGTATATATATATATATGTGTTTATATGTATATGTATGTACCGTATTTTCGGAGTATAAGTCGCACCGGAGTATAAGTTGCACCTGCTGAAAATGCATAATAAAGAAGGAAAAAAACATATATAAGTCGCACTGGAGCCCGGCCAAACTATGAAAAAAACTGTGACTTATAGTCCCAAAAATATGGTATGTATATATATGTGTTTATATATATATATATATATATATATATATATATATATATATGTATATGTACAGATGTATGTTTATATATATATATATATATATATATATATATATATATATATATATATATATATATATATATATATATATATGTATATGTACAGATGTATGTTTATATATATATATATATATATATATATATATATATATATATATATATATATATATATATATATATATATATATATATATATATAATATATATATATATATATATATATATATATATATATATTTGTATATATATATATATATATATATATATATATATATATATATAAAACTGCGACTTATAGTCTGAAAAATATATGTATATGTGAGTACAGGAAGTGAACAAACGTATTGGGAATTGCTACGGAATGGAAAAGGCCTGGGAATAAATCAAAAATAAAAGAAATAATAAATAAAATCTTAGTCCTACTCTTTTTCGGACATCCATCCATCCATTTTCTACAGCTTGTCCCTTTTGGTACTGAAAATCTGGAAATATGTGATGTACTATATCGTAACTGTGTATGCATGTTCGGCATAAATTAAAAAAAAACATAATGTAACCAAAACTAAAAATATCGTAATGGAGGATAACAATACTGAACGTAAAACATCTCAAGTAGGTACTATTGGCACTTTTGTTATTTTGGCACTTTTATGAATATCTCTTGACAAGCTCTCCGGGCAGCTTTCACGCACACTTACAAACCCTTTCTATGCTCTCGAAACGTCTTCCTGCACCCTAAAAACAACATCCTTTTAACATGAAACGTAAATAGGTACTCCACTCTAAGTGTACTCGGTGGTACTTAAAACTCGAGACTGTAGCAAGCAAACTGCAAAGGCTGTCACATACCATCCATTCTTTGACAATAATCCACATAAATCCATGGTTTCAATTCATTTCCTCAGCCCTAAAAGTAAAAAACAGTCTAAAATATCAGACGGCGTGCAGTAAATCACGGCGTGTCAGAAGATTGTGTTATGCAAGGGGGCTGCGTTGCGACGACACACATCAAGAAGAGTGACGGCTTCAAATATTTTTAGTGCCAAAGTCTCAGGTTTGATCAAACCGCAGGCAAATATATCAAATTACAGCATCTCGGTATGGAACATCTCCGTGGTTGCAATCATTGATGACAAACAAGTGTTATACAGTGAAGTTGTGTAAATTTGTAAATAAAAACAGAACACAATGATTTGCAAATCATTTTCAACTTATATTCAATTGAATAGACTGCAAAGACAAGATATTTCATGTTCACACTGAGAAACTTCTTTTTTTTGTTGCAAATAATCATTAACTTAGAATTTAATGGCAACAACACATTGCAAAAAAGTTGGAACAAGGGCGTTTTTACCACTGTGTTACATGGCCTTTTCTTTTAACAACACTCAGTAAACAATTGGGAACTGAGGAGACACATTTTTGAAGTGGAATTCTTTCCCATTCTTGCTTGATGTACAGCTTAAGTTGTTCCTTCTGATATTTTAGGCTTCATAATGTGCCACACATTTTCAATGGGAGATAGGTCTGGACTACAACACAAATACAACGTTGAAACAACATGCTTTTTGTGGACGTTTAATCAATGTCAGGTTCTGACGTTGATTTGACCATTGAATTTTGGTCAATTTCCAACCAATATTCTACAACACAAACACAACATTGAAACAACATGCTTTTCGACGACATTTATTCAATGTCAGGGTAAGATGTTGTTTTTTAACCATTTAATTTTGGTCATTTTTCAGGCTACTGCATCCGAACTACGTGTCTGGAGCTCCTGGGTCCCGCCGTCCATCCCTTCCGGGTGCCCGTCTTGGTTGGGGCCTGCTGGGCCTAGTCCCTGCGTCTATTGTGGTAGCTTGGTGCTGCAAGGTATTCCGAGGTGCTGCGAGTCGGCCAGTTGCTGGGGTAGTGACCTTGTGTGTCAGCATGTCTGTGATCTTCTTTTAATTATTGTTTTAAAACATTTTTTATTTATTTATTTTTTAATATATTTTATTAATATTATTTTTTTATTTTTTCCCCTCCCTCAGGGGGGGGGCTCGGCGGGGCGGTTGCTGGTTGTTCCATCTCCATCGTTGGGGTCCCTGCAGGTGGGGTGGGTGGTTCCCGTGGCCCTGTGCCGGGTGGTCCTGCGGCGGCCGATTTGGGTGGGGTGCCTGCGGGCTGGCCTCGCCACGCTCTCCGGGTGTGAGGGGTGGGCTCGTGGGGGCCCGGTTGCCGGTGGGGCGGGGGCGGTCTTCCCGTCCGGTTGCCGGGAGTCTCTGAGTCCCTCGGGCGGGGCGTCTCGCCTTTCTGCCCGTGTGGGGTGTGGTCTCTCGCTGGCTTGGGGTCTGGCTGTCCCCTGCTTTTCTCGTGCCCTGTCCTCTGCCGGGTGCGTCTGTCTGCGGCCTGCTGCTGGCCCCTTTGGGCGGTGCGGTGGGCCGGGCTCTGGGGTTCCTGTCGCTGGCCGGCTTGGCTGCGTGGGGGCGGTGGTCCCTGCTTCCCTGGACACCACGCCTACTGTTTGTGGGTTGGGCTCTCGGGGGTAATGGGGCCGTGCTCTGGCTCCCACGCACTCTGGGAGTCGAATATATTGTACATACAAATTCACATATGCTCACATACTTACATAGGTACCTACGCTCCCACATACATACACAAATACAGTACATATTTACATACCTAAAGTTCCTACATCCACACGCACATTCAATATACAAACATACACATACTGTACATATACACTCACTGTACAAACACATATACACACACTGTACATATACACTCACTGTACAAACACATATACACACTCTGTACATATACATTCACTGTACAAACACATATACACATTCTGTACATATACAAGTACATATGCATACTTACACTCATGCAATAATCACGTTTCATCAAACATATATTAACGTTGTTGCCCTAGGACAGTGGTGCTCATTACGTCGATCGCGATCTACCGGTCGATCTCAGAGGGTGTGTCAGTCGATCACCAGCCAGGCATTAAAAAAATAGTCCTAAAAGTGAGCGATGATAAATCTTCACTATGACGTCACTTTCGTCACTTGATTGACATTCACGGCACCCGAGGGTCTTCTGAGATGACGCTGGCTGCTGCCAGCTCATTAAAATGACCGACTGGAAGGCGAGAAACACTTTATTTCAACAGACTCTGGCGCCGTACCTGTCGTCAAAACTCCAAAGACCGACTGCACAGTTGCACAATAAAAGCTCTGCTTCATCCTGCCTGCGCTACCAAAATAAGAGTCTCAGAAAGCTGGCGTGCACAAGCTAGCAAGCTACGGAGTTTGCCGACAATGTATTTATTGTAAAGTGTATACAAAGGAGTACGGAAGCTGGACAAATAAGATGCCAAAAACCAACCACTTTCATGTGGTATTGGACAGAAAGGAGGACTTTTTTTCTCCTCCATTCGAAAATGCGGACTTTATCATCACCACTGTCTGATTCCAATCAATGCAAGTCATCAGAATCAGGTAATACACCAACTTATATTCTTGTCTTCATGAAAAAAAGGAATCTATATGTGTTAAACTTGCTTGTATTATCTTTAAACACCTTTAACTTGTTAACAATATTAACTATATGTGTTAAACATGCTTGTATTATCTTTAACCACCTTAAAGTTGTTAACAATATTAACTATATGTTAAACATGCTTGTTTTATCTTTAACCACCTTTAAGTTGTTAACAATATTAACTATTTGTGTTAAACATGCTTGTATTATTTTTAACCACCTTTAACTTGTTAACAATATTAACGATATGTGTTAAACATGCTTGCATTATCTTTAAACACCTTTAACTTGTAAACAATATTAACTATATGTATTAAACATACTTGTATTATCATTAAACACCTGTAATGTGTTAACAATATTAACTATATGTGTTAAACATGCTTGCATTATCATTAAACACCTTTGGCCGTGCACGACCCGAGGGTCCCTGGTTCAATCCCCACCTAGTACCAACCTCGTCATGTCCATTGTGTCCTGAGCAAGACACTTCACCCTTGCTCCTGATGGGTGCTGGTTAGCGCCTTGCATGGCAGCTCCCTCCATCAGTGTGTGAATGTGTGTGTGAATGGGTAAATGTGGAAGTAGTGTCAATGCGCTTTGAGTACTTTGAAGGTAGAAAAGCGCTATACAAGTACAACCCATTTATTTATTATAACTTGTTAACAAAAACATATATTTCATAAATAAGTAAATATAAATTATATATATGAATGAGGTAGATCCCCACAACTTGATCAATGGAAAAGTAGCTCGCCTGCAGAAAAGTGTGAGCACCCCTGCCCTAGGGTAAACTGGGTGTAACACATGGCACACTGACAAAGCTTAACCTACAGTTACTATAACAATCTACAAGGTTAATGTAGGTTGCTTCTCTTTCTCCCCCTCCATTTTTCTGCATTCTTTCATATCTCAAGTTATCATTACGTATATGTATTGTTGCATTTAAACAACTGTATTGTTGATAATAAAGGTAAAGTATTGGTAGTGTTCTTTATCAATAGTGTTATTTCTATTGGTATTTGTATTGATCCATTTGTAGTGTAATAATGCTCATTGTCATTTCTGTTTTTTTTTTTGTTTTTTTTCGCTAACTGCTTATTTGCTATTACTTTTACCATCATATTTGTACATGTCATATTTGCTGATGTTGCTCTATTGTTGTTGTTGTTGTTGTTTGCTGTTGTTGTTTTTGTCTCTCTGTCTAATCCCCCTCTTGTCCCCACAATTTCCCCCTCTGTCTTCTTTTTTTTTTTCTCTTTCTATCCCCTCCTGCTCCGGCCCGGCTGCACTAAATGATAATATAAATACATTTAATAAAGTCAAATACAAATAAGGCAACAAGAGAAGTATCCTACACTTCTCTTTTGTAAAGTAAATCTGAACAGCCGACATGGGCATCTACATCAACTATATGATTTGCCTGAGAAGCTGGACAGGACACAAAAAAAATAAAAAAAATAAAAATAAATTGGTCATTTTTCAACCAATATTCTACAACACAAATACGTTGAAACAACATGCTTTTTGACAACGTTTAAACAATGTCAGGTTGTGACGTTTTTTTGACCATTGAATTTTGGTCATTTTGTAAACAATATTCTACTACACAAATACAACCTTGAAACAACATGCTTTTTGACGACGTTTATTTATTGTCAGTTTATGATGTTGATTTGACCATTGCATTTTGGTCATTTTTTACCCAATATTCTACAACACAAATACAGTCTTGAAACAACATGTTTTTTGACAATGTTCATTCAAAGTCACTACCTCGAATGGGAAAAGCGGTAGAAAATGGATGGATGGGTTCTGAAGTTGATTTGACCATTGAAATTTGGTCATTTCCCAACCAATATTCTACAACACAAATACAACGTTGAAACAACATGCTTTTTGACGACATTTAATCAATGTCAGGTTCTGACGTTGATTTGACCATTGAATTTTGTTCATTTTTCAACCAATATTTTACAACACTAATACAACATTGAAACAACATGCTTTTTGATGACATTTATTCAATGTCGGGTTCTGACGTTGATTTGACCATTGAAATTTGGTCATTTTTCAACCAATATTCTATAACACAAATACAACACTGAAACAACATATTTTTTTACTATGTCGGGTTCTGACTTTGATTTGACCATTGAATTTTGGTCATTTGTCAACCAATATTCTACAACACAAATACAACGTTGAAACAACATGCTTTTTGACGACGTTTAATCAATGTCAGGTTCTGACGTTGATTTGACCATTGAAATTTGGTCATTTTACAACACAAATACAACATTGAACCAACATGCTTTTCGACGACGTTTAATCAATATCGGGTTCTGATGTTGATTTGACCATTGACTTTTGGTAATTTTTTAACCAATATTCTACATCACAAATACAACCTTGAAACAACATGCTTTTTGACAATGTTTAATCAATGTAATGTTGTGACGTTTATTTGACCATTGAATATTTGGTTGTTTTTTAACCAATATTTTACAACACAAATACAACATTGAAACAACATGCTTTTTGACGACGTTTATTCGAAGTTGGGTTCTGACGTTGATTTGACCATTGAATTTTGGTCATTTGTCAACCAATATTCTACAACACAAATACAACATTGAAACAACATGCTTTTTGACAACGTTTAATCAATGTCGGGTTCTGACGTTGATTTGACCGTTGAAATTCGGTCATTTTTCAACCAATATTTTACAACTCAAATACAACGTTGAAACAACATGCTTTTCGACGACGTTTAATCAATGTCGGGTTCTGACGTTGATTTGACCATTGACTTTTTGTAATTTTTTAACCATAATTCTACTACACAAATACAACCTTGAAACAACATGCTTTTTGACGACGTTTATTCAAAGTTGGGTTCTGACGTTGATTTGACCATTGAATTTTTGTCATTTTTCAACCAATATTTTACAACACAAATACAACATTGAAGCAACATGCTTTTCGACAACGTTTATTCAATGTCGGGTTCTGACGTCGATTTGACCATAGCAATTTGGTCATTTCCATACCAAAATTTTACAACACAAATACAACATTGAAACAATTTTTGTTTTACTATGTTGGGTTCTTACGTTCATTTGGCCATTACATTTTTGTCATTTTTCAACCAATATACTACAACACAAATACAACATTGAGACAACATGCTTATCGACGACGTTTAATCAATATCAGGTTCTGACGTTGAAATTTTACAACACAAATACAACATTGAAACCATTTTTTTTTTTACTATGTTGGGTTCTTACGTTAATTTGACCATTAAATGTTTGTCATTTTTCAACCTACATACTACAACACAAATATAACATTGAAACAACATGCTTTTACGACAACGTTTAATTAATGTTGGGTTCTGACGTTGATTCGACCATTGACTTTCTGGTCATTTTTCAATCAATATTCTGCAACACAAACACAACATTGAAACCATTTTTTTTTTTACCACGTCGGGTTCTGACTTTGATTTGACCATTGAATGTTGGTCATTTCCAAACCAATATTCTACAACACAAATACAACATTGAAACAACATGCTTTTTGACAATGTTTAATCAATGTCAGGTTGTGACGTTTATTTGACCATTGCATTTTGGTTATTTTTTAAACAATATTCTACTACACAAATACAACATTGAAACAACATGCTTTTTGACGATGTTTATTTATTGTCACATTATGATGTTGATTTGACCATTGAATATTTGGTTATTTTTTAACCAAAATTCTACAACACAAATACAACCTTGAAACAACATGCTTTTTGACGACATTTATTCAAAGTTGGGTTCTGACGTTGATTTGACCATTGAATTTTTGTCATTTTTCAACCAATATTTTACAACATAAATACAACATTGAAACAACATGCTTTTCGACAACGTTTAATCAATGTCGGGTTCTGACGTCGATTTGACCATTGAATTGTGGTCATTTTTCAACCAATATTCTACAACACTAATACATTGAAACAACATGCTTTTTGACAACGTTTAATCAATGTCAGGTTGTGACGTTTTTTTGACCATTGAATTTTGGTCATTTTTTAAACAATATTCAACAACACAAATACAATCTTGAAACAACATGTTTTTTGACAATGTTCATTCAAAGTTGCTACCCCGAATGGGAAAAGCGGTAGAAAATGGATGGATGAGTTCTGAAGTTGATTTGACCATTGAAATTTGGTCATTTTTCAACCAATGTTTTACAACACAAACACGACATTGAAACAACATGCTTTTTGATGACATTTGTGCAATGTCGGGTTCTCACGTTGATTTGACCATTGAATTTTGGTAATTTTTCAACCAATGTTTTACAACACAAATACAACATTGAAACAACATGCTTTTTGATGACGTTTAATCAATGTCGGGTTCTGACGTTGATTTGACCATTGAATTTTGGTAATTTCTCGACCAATATTCTACAACACAAATACATTATTGAAACAACATGCTTTTCGACAACGTTTAATCAATGTCGGGTTCTGACGTTGATTCGACCATTGACTTTTTGTCATTTTTCAACCCATATTCTGCAACACAAATACAACGTTGAAACAACATGCTTTTTGATAACATTAATTCAATGTCGGGTTCTGACCTTGATTTGACCATTGAAATTTGGTTATTTTTTAACCAATATTCTACAACATAAATACAACATTGAAACAACATGCTTTTTGATAACATTAATTCAATGTCGGGTTCTGACGTTGATTTGACCATTGAAATTTGGTCATTTTACAACACAAATACAACATTGAAACAACATGCTTTTTGATGACGTTTAATCTATGCCGGGTTCTGACGTTGATTTGACCGTTGAAATTCGGTCATTTTTCAACCAATATTTTACAACTCAAATACAACGTTGAAACAACATGCTTTTTGACAACGTTTAATCAATGCCGGGTTCTGACGTTGATTTGACCATTGAATTTTGGTAATTTCTCGACCAATATTCTACAACACAAATACATTATTGAAACAACATGCTTTTCGACAACGTTTAATCAATGTCGGGTTCTGACATTGATTCGACCATTGACTTTTTGTCATTTTTCAACCCATATTCTGCAACACAAATACAACGTTGAAACAACATGCTTTTTGATAACATTAATTCAATGTCGGGTTCTGACCTTGATTTGACCATTGAAATTTGGTTATTTTTTAACCAATATTCTACAACATAAATACAACATTGAAACAACATGCTTTTTGATGACGTTTAATCTATGCCGGGTTCTGACGTTGATTTGACCGTTGAAATTCGGTCATTTTTCAACCAATATTTTACAACTCAAATACAACGTTGAAACAACATGCTTTTTGACGACGTTTAATCAATGTCAGGTTCTGACGTTGATTTGACCATTGAATTTTGGTTATTTTTTAACCAATATTCTACATCACAAATACAACATTGAAACAACATGCTTTTTGACAATGTTTATTTATTGTCACATTCTGATGTTGATTTGACCATTGATAATTTGGTTAATTTTTAACCAATATTCTACAACACAAATACAACGTTGAAACAACATGCTTTTTGACAACGTTTATTTAAAGTTGGGTTCTGACGTTGATTTGACCATTGAATTTTTGTCATTTTTCAACCAATTTTTTACAACACAAATACAACATTGAAACAACATGCTTTTCGACAACGTTTATTCAAAGTTGGGTTCTGATGTAGATTTGACCATTGACTTTTGGTCATTTTTCAACCAATATTTTACAACACAAATACAACATTGAACTAACATTTTTTTTTTTACTACGTCGGTTTCTGACTTTGATTTGACCATTGAATTTTGGTCATTTTTCAACCAATATTTTACAACACAAATACAACATTGAACTAACATTTTTTTTTTTACTACGTCGGGTTCTGACTTTCATTTGACCATTGAATTTTGGTCATTTTTCAATCAACTTACTTCAACCCAAATATAACATTGAAACAACATGCTTTTTGACAACGTTTAATTTATCTTGGGTTCTGATATTGATTTGACCATTGAATTTTGGTCATTTCCCGACCAAAATTTTACAACACAAATACAACATTGAAACACATCTTTTTTACTATGTTGGGTTCTGACGATCATTTGACCATTACATTTTTGTCATTTTTCAACCAATATTCTACAACACAAATACAACATTGAAACAACATTCTTTTTGACGACGTTTAATCAATGTCGGGTTCTGACGTTGATTTGACCATTGAATTTTAGTCATTTCCCAACCAATATTCTACAGCACAAATACAACATTGAACTAACATTTTTTTTTTTACTACGTCGGGTTCTGACTTTCATTTGACCATTGAATTTTGGTCATTTTTCAACCAACATACTACAACCCAAATATAACATTGAAACAACGTGCTTTTTGACAACGTTTAATTTATCTTGGGTTCTAATATTGATTTGACCATTGCATTTTGGTCATTTCCCGACCATAATTTTGCAACACAAATACAACATTGAAACACATTTTTTTTACTATGTTGGGTTCTGACGATCATTTGACCATTACATGTTTGTCATTTTTCAACCAATATTCTACAACACAAATACAACATTGAAACAACATTCTTTTTGACGACGTTTAATCAGTGTCAGGTTCTGACGTTGATTTGACCATTGAATTTTGGTCATTTTTCAACCAATATTTTACAACACAAATACAACATTGAACTAACATTTTTTTTTTTACTACGTCGGGTTCTGACTTTCATTTGACCATTGAATTTTGGTCATTTTTCAACCAACATACTTCAACCCAAATATAACATTGAAATAACGTGTTTTTTGACAACGTTTAATTTATCTTGGGTTCTGATATTGATTTGACCATTGAATTTTGGTCATTTCCCGACCATAATTTTACAACACAAATACAACATTGAAACACATTTTTTTTTACTATGTTGGGTTCTGACGATCATTTGACCATTACATTTTTGTCATTTTTCAACCAATATTCTACAACACAAATACAACATTGAAACAACATTCTTTTTGACGACGTTTAATCAGTGTCAGGTTCTGATGTTGATTTGACCATTGAATTTTAGTCATTTTTCAACCAATATTTTACAACACAAATACAACATTGAACTAACATTTTTTTTTTTTACTACGTCGGGTTCTGACTTTCATTTCATTCACCCAAATACAACCATTGAATTTTGGTCATTTTTCAACCAACATACTACAACCCAAATATAACATTGAAACAACGTGCTTTTTGACAACGTTTAATTTATCTTGGGTTCTGATATTGATTTGACCATTGAATTTTGGTCATTTCCCGACCAAAATTTTACAACACAAACACAACATTGAAACACATTTTTTTTACTATGTTGGGTTCTGACAATCATTTGACCATTACATTTTTGTCATTTTTCAACCAATATTCTACAACACAAATACAACATTGAAACAACATTCTTTTTGACGACGTTTATTCAAAGTTGGGTTCTGACGTTGATTTGACCATTGAATTTTTGTCATTTTTCAACCAGTATTTTACAACACAAATACAACATTGAACTAACATTTTTTTTACTACGTCGGGTTCTGACTTTCATTTGACCATTGAATTTTGGTCATTTTTCAACCAACATACGTCAACCCAAATATAACATTGAAACAACATGCTTTTTGACGACGTTTAATTTATCTTGGGTTCTGATATTGATTTGACCATTGAATTTTGGTCATTTCCCGACCATAATTTTACAACACAAATACAACATTGAAACACATTTTTTTTACTATGTTGGGTTCTGACGATCATTTGACCATTACATTTTTGTCATTTTTCAACCAATATTCTACAACATATATACAACATTAAAACAATATTCTTTTTGACGACGTTTAATCAATGTTGGGTTCTGACGTTGATTTGACCGTTGAATTTTGGTCATTTCCCGACCATAATTTTACAACACAAATACAACATTGAAACACATTTTTTTTACTATGTTGGGTTCTGACGATCATTTGACCATTACATTTTCGTCATTTTTCAACCAATATTCTACAACACAAATACAACATTGAAACAACATTCTTTTTGACGACGTTTAATCACTGATGTTGATTTGACCATTGAATTTTAGTCATTTTTCAACCAATATTTTACAACACAAATACAACATTGAACTAACATTTTTTTTTTTACTATGTCGGGTTCTGACTTTCATTTGACCATTGAATTTTGGTCATTTTTCAACCAACATACTACAACCCAAATATAACATTGAAACAACGTGCTTTTTGACAACGTTTAATTTATCTTGGGTTCTGATATTGATTTGACCATTGAATTTTGGTCATTTCCCGACCAAAATTTTACAACACAAACACAACATTGAAACACATTTTTTTTTACTATGTTGGGTTCTGACAATCATTTGACCATTAAATTTTTGTCATTTTTCAACCAATATTCTACAACATATAAACAACATTAAAACAACATTATTTTTGATGACGTCGGGTTCTGACGTTGATTTGACCGTTGAATTTTGGTCATTTCCCAACCAATATTCTACAGCACAAATACAACATTAAAACAACATGCTTTTTGACAATGTTTAATAAATTCTTGTGCTATCAAGGAAACATTATGTTCACTGGAAATCAATGTTTTTTGCTTTGTTTACATCTACATAAAAAGATCGGATTTAACGCAAAAAATCCGAACTGGATACCCTGCAGTGGGAATGTCTCCATATCGTACAATGTTGTGTTGGAAAAGGCCAACAGGTTATTTTGGGCACCTTTTGCAGAAATGTGTTTAAAAGCAAACGGGACTTCATTCAAGGTTAAATTGACTGATCCCCCACACGCGATGCTAATCATATTTCAAAACCGTGCTGGGACCGTGCGTCTCGTCTTCTGCTTCTGCTATTCCGGAAATTCCCAAATGACTCGCAGAGGGCGTCAGGTACATGCGGCGAACACATCATTATGTCTTCGTTTTTCAGCAGACCCACAGACGGAACATCCACATTATGCAGATAGGAAGAGCGATGTGACATTTACCTTCATCACTTATCAACATCTTGACATTTGTACATCAGACATGTTGTTTAGTAATGAACCGCAGTCGCCATCACACTAATGCCCCATTCTGACACTTGTCGGCGGCTCACGTCAGACCGAGGGGTCAAAAAGGCCGGGGGCCCATGTTTAAACGTGGGAAGGTTACAAGATTAACAGTGGAACTTGTCCAAAGAAGAATATCAAACGAAGGGAGTTAGTGAACTCGTGTCAAATTGATGTAAAACATGATTTTAAACTACTTAACTACGATCATACACAACATCAGGGCAAACATTTTGGAAAACGCCCTCTTAATTAATGCATTCATCAGTTGATCAGGGGAAAGGTTGTATTTCTGTATATATACTATATATAAATATATATATATATATATATATATATATATATATATATATATATATGTATATATATATATATATATATATATATATATATATGTATGTATGTATGTATGTATGTATGTATGTATGTATGTATGTATGTATGTATATATATATATATATATATATATATATATATATATATATATATATATATATATATATATATATATATATATATATATATATATGTATGTATGTATGTATGTATGTATGTATGTATGTATGTATGTATGTGTATATATATATATATATATATATATATATATATATATATATATATATATATATATATATATATATATATATATATATATATATATATATATATATATATATATATGTATGTATGTATGTATGTATGTATGTATGTATGTATGTATGTGTATATATATATATATATATATATATATATATATATATATATATATATATATATATATATATATATATATATATATATATATATATATATATGTATGTATATATATTCATCATATTTTGTTACCTTACTTCTATCCTTGTTCCAAATTGCTGGGGCTGTGAGCGAATGCTTCAAGGTGATCTTTGATGACGTCGGGTTTGACCCAAGTGTTCCGTGTAGGTTTGGCCGCCGTCCAGGTGGAACAGACCTTTTTCTATTTTTGATGGGCGAGGATGTAGTTTTTCATCTTTCACGGCCATATTTATTTTGTATTAACATTTGTGATGTATTTTTTTTTAATATTACATATTCAATATTAAATATTATAATAATATTAATTAATTAATATTAAAAATAAAATGTATTATAATATTAATATTAATTAATTAATACTAAATATATAATATATTATAATATTAATATTAATTAATATTAAAAATTAAATATTAAATATGTGTTCCTCATACCGACAGACATCAATCAGGCTGTGTAATGCACATGTTCCTTTCAACTGTACATGTACTGTAAATGTATAATATATGTATATTATTCACAAGTGAATAATGCTGTATAATAGACTCTATTTATATTATTCACATGTGAATAATGCTGTATAATAGACTGCATTTATGTTATTCACATGTGAATAATGTTGTATAATAGACTGTATTTATATTATTAACATGTAAATAATGCTGTATAATAGACTGTATTTATATTATTTACATGTGAATAATGCTGTATAATAGACTCTATTTATGTTATTCACATGTGAATAATTCTGTATAATAGACTGTATTTACATTTTTAACATGTTAATAATGCTGTATATTAGACTGCATTTATGTTATTCACATGCGAATAATGCTGTATAATAGACTGTATTTATATTATTAACATGTGAATAATGCTTTATAATAGACTGCATTTATATTATTAACATGTGAATAATGCTGTATAATAGACTGTATTTATATTATTTACATGTGAATAATGCTGTATAATAGACGGTATTTATATGAATAATGATGTATAATAGACTGTATTTATGTTATTCACATGTGGATATTGCTGTATAATAGACATTAATTATATTATTAACATGTGAATAATGCTGTATAATAGACTGTATTTATATTATTAACATGTGAATAATGCTGTATAATAGACTGTATTTATATTATTCACATGTGAATAATGTTTTATAACAGATTGTATTTATGTTTTTCACATGTGAATAATGCTGTATAATATACTGTATTTATGTTATTCACATGTGAATAATGCTGTATAATAGACTCTATTTATGTTATTCACATGTGAATAATGCTGTATAATAGACTGTATTTATATTATTTACATGTGAATAATGCTGTATAATAGACTGTATTTATATTATTAACATGTGAATAATGCTGTATAATAGACTGCATTTATGTTATTCACATGTGAATAATGCTGTATGATAGACTGTATTTATAATATTAACATGTGAATAATGCTGTATAATAGACTGTATTTATATTTTTAACAAGTTAATAATGCTGTATAATAGACTGCATTTATGTTATTCACATGCGAATAATGCTGTATAATAGACTGTATTTATATTATTCACATGTGAATAATGCTGTATAATAGACTGTATTTATGTTATTCACATGTGAATAATGCTGTATAATAGACTGCATTTATATTATTCACATGTGAATAATGCTGTATAATAGACTGTATTTACGTTATTCACATGTGAATAATGCTGTATAATAGACTGCATTTACGTTATTCACATGTGAATAATGCTGTATAATCGACTGTATTTATATTATTAACATGTGAATAATGCTGTATAATAGACTGCATTTATGTTATACACATGTGAATAATGCTGTATAATAGACTGTTTTTACATTTTTAACATGTTAATAATGCTGTATATTAGACTGCATTTATGTTATTCACATGCGAATAATGCTGTATAATAGAATGTATTTATATTATTAACATGTGAATAATGCTTTATAATAGACTGTATTTATATTATTAACATGTGAATAATGCTGTATAATAGACTGTATTTATATTATTCACATGTGAATAATGCTGTATAATAGACGGTATATGAATAATGATGTATAATAGACTGTATTTATCTTGTTCACGTGTGGATATTGCTGTATAATAGACATTATTTATATTATTAACATGTGAATAATGCTGTATAATAGACTGTATTTATATTATTAACATGTGAATAATGCTGTATAATAGACTGCATTTATGTTATATACATGTGAATAATAATGTATAATAAACTGTTTTTATATTATTAACATGTGAATAATGCTGTATAATAGACTGTATTTATATTATTAACATGTGAATAATGTTGTATAATATACTGTATTTATATTATTCACATGTGAATAATGCTGTATAATAGAATGTATTTATATTATTAGCATGTGAATAATGCTTTATAATAGACTGCATTTATGTTATTCACATATGAATAATGCTGTATAATAGACTGTATTTATATTATTAACATGTGAATAATGCTGTATAATAGACTGTATTTTTATTATTCACGTGTGAATAATGCTGTATAATAGACTGTATTTATATTATTAACATGTGGATAATGCTGTATAATAGACTGTATTTATATTATTCACATGTGAATAATGCTGTATAATAGACGGTATTTATATGAATAATGATGTATAATAGACTGTATTTATGTTATTCACATGTGGATATTGCTGTATAATAGACATTATTTAAATTATTAACATGTGAATAATGCTGTATAATAGACTGTATTTACGTTATTCACATGTGAATAATGCTGTATAATAGACTGTATGTATATTATTCATGTGTAAATAATGCTGTATAAAAGACTGCATTTATATTATTTACATGTGAATAATGCTGTATAATAGACTGTATTTATATTATTCACATGTGAATAATGCTGTATAATAGACTGTATTTATATTATTCACATGTGAATAATGCTGTATAATAGACTGTATGTATATTATTCATGTGTAAATAATGCTGTATAATAGACTGCATTTATATTATTCACATGTGAATAATGCTGTATAATAGACTGTATTTGTATTATTCACATGTAAAAAATACCCAATTGTTTATTGTCTATTGTGAACGAACTGTGGTGCTGATTTTCCCCCAGGGATCAATAAAGTATTTTCTATTCTATTCTATTCTATTCAAATTGTACAGAAGTTCGGTACTTGGGGCCACGTTACAACAGCTACTGGACCCTCTGCAATATATATATATATATGTATATATATATATATATATAAATAGATGGAATTACAATTGGGGAACAATGAGGATTATAGCACTAAGGGAACCAGGCAGGATTTTCTAGTAATGAAGAGAATGATGTCACTTTGAAGTGACATAAGATGTTATGGCTTTACTTTTTGAGAGCTCCAGTTTTCCTTCCCCTTCCTTCCCTGCTGGACTGACAGCTCCAACAGAAGTGCGGGCAACCAAAATCTGCCAACACGCCATGTTGGCCTGCATAATTCGGTGGTCATCTTCACGTCACGTGCCCACTGACCAGAACAAACAATGGTCATGTGCACAGTAGAATGACGAAGGTAACACTGAGCAATGAAATGTTCACTTTGGAAGTTTTCAATCATTAGACAACAAGGCAATGTTGGTGGAAATTGCGCGTGAATGCCAAAAAGCCAAAGCTGAACAGCCGAACTGTTAGCACGCTAGCCAGATAGCGTCAACAAAACATACGACTCTTGAGTTTAAACCGTGAAAATGAGCAAAACAAGCTAGCAAGCTAACAGTTAGCATGCGTAAAATAACCTAATATAATTAATAATAGGTATACACATGCAAAAATAGCTAAAAATCTGACAGTGATGTGTCATTTGATGTTAACATAATAATAATATAGATAATATAGACACTTACATAATGTGCTGTCTTCATTATAATATTTATGTAAGACTTTTTAAAGTAATTTTGATAGTAGGCTAATATAGCTAAATAGACACTTACATCACGTGTTGCCTTCATCATAACATTTATGTAAGACTTTTTAAAGTAATTTTGATAGTAGGCTAATATAGACACTTACATCATGTGTTGTCTTTATTATAACACTTATATACGACTTTTAAAGTCATTTTGATAGTAGGCTAGTATAGCTAATATAGACACTTACATCATGTGTTGCCTTCATTATAACACTTATATACGACTTTTAAAGTCGTTTTGATAGTAGGCTAGTATAGCCAATAAAGACACTTACATCATGTGTTGTCTTCATTATAACACTTATATAAAACTTTTAAAGTCATTTTGATAGTAGGCTAACATAGACACTTACATCATGTGTTGTCTTTATTATAACATTTATATATGACTTTTAAAGTAATTTTGATAGTAGGCTAATATAGCTAATATATACACTTACATCATGTGTTGCCTTCATTATAACACTTATATAAGACTTTTAAAGTCATTTTGATAGTAGGCTAGTAAGGCTAATAAAGACACTTATATCATGTGTTGCCTTCATTATAACAAGTATATAAGGCTTTTAAAGTCATTTTGATAGTAGGCTAATATAGACACTTACATCATGTGTTGCCTTCATTATAACACTTATATAAGACTTTTAAAGTCATTTTGATAGTAGGCTAGTATAGCTAATAAAGACACTTACATCATGTGTTGCCTTCATTATAACACTTATATAAGGCTTTTAAAGTCATGTTGATAGTAGGCTTATATAGACACTTACATCATGGGTTGTCTTTATTATAACATTTATACACGACTTTTAAAGTAATTTTGATAGTAGGCTAATATAGCTAATATAGACACTTACATCATGTGTTGTCTTCATTATAACACTTATATAAGACTTTTAAAGTAATTTTGATAGTAGGCTAATATAGACACTTACATCATGTGTTGTCTTCATTATAACACTTATATAAGACTTTTAAAGTCATTTTAATAGTAGGCTAATATAGACACTTACATCATGTGTTGTCTTCATTATAACACTTATATAAGACTTTTAAAGTCATTTTGATAGTAGGCTATTATAGACACTTACATCATGTGTTGCCTTCATTATCACACTTATATAAGACTTTTAAAGTCATTTTGATAGTAGGCTTATATAGACACTTACATCATGTGTTGTCTTTATTATAACATTTATACACGACTTTTAAAGTAATTTTGATAGTAGGCTATAGACACTTACATCATGTGTTGCCTTCCGTCAGTCCACCCCAGGGCAGCTGTGGCTACAAATGTAGCTTACCACCACCAGGTGTGAATAAATGATGGGTTCCCACTTCTCTGTGAGCCCTTTAAGTATCTAATAATAGAAAAGCGCAATATAAAATCTAATCCATTATTATTATTATTATTATAACACTTATATAAGACTTTTAAAGTCATTTTGATAGTAGGCTAATATAGACACTTACATCATGTGTTGCCTTAATTATAATACTTATATAAGGCTTTTAAAGTCATTTTGATAGTAGGCTAATATAGACACTTACATCATATGTTGCCTTCATTATAACACTTATATAAGACATTTAAAGTCATTTTGATAGTAGGCTAATATAGACACTTACATCATGTGTTGCCTTCATTATAACACTTATATAAGACTTTTAAAGTCATGTAGAATATAGACACTTACATCATGTGTTGCTTTCATTATAACACTTATTTAACACTTTTAAAGTCATTTTGATAGTAGGCTAATATAGCTAATATAAACACTTACATCATGTGTTGTCTTCATTATAACACTTATATAAGACTTTTAAAGTCATTTTGACAGGAGGCTATTATAGACACTTACATCATGTGTTGCCTTCATTATAACACTTATATAAGACTTTTAAAGTCATGTAGAATATAGACACTTACATCATGTGTTGCTTTCATTATAACACGTATTTAAGACTTTTAAAGTCATTTTGATAGTAGGCTAATATAGCTAATATAAACACTTACATCATGTGTTGTCTTCATTATAACACTTGTATAAGACTTTTAAAGTCATTTTGATAGTAGGCTAATATAGACACTTACATCATGTGTTGCCTTCATTATAACACTTATATAAGACTTTTAAAGTCATGTAGAATATAGACACTTACATCATGTGTTGCTTTCATTATAACACGTATTTAAGACTTTTAAAGTCATTTTGATAGTAGGCTAATATAGCTAATATAAACACTTACATCTTGTGTTGCCTTCATTATAACACTTATATAAGACTTTTAAAGTCATTTTGATAGTAGGCTAATATAGCTAATATAAACACTTACATCATGTGTTGCCTTCATTATAACACTTGTATAAGACTTTTAAAGTCATTTTGATAGTAGACTAATGGACTTAGACTTAGACTTAGACAAACTTTAATGATCCACAAGGGAAATCGTTCAACACAGTAGCTCAGTTACAATGATGGAAAGTGTAAGGATGGAAAGGACAATGCAGGTATAAATAGACTAAATATAGGGATATAAAATATAACATATATACAAATATATACATAATATGTGTACGGTATATTATATATAAAGCTAATATAGACATTTACATCATGTGTTGCCTTCATTATAACACTTATTTAAGCTGTTAATTGTTTTGTGGCTCCAGACAGATTTGTTTTTTGTATTTTTGTTCCAAATTGGCTCATTTGACATTTTGGGTTGCCAACCCCCTGGACTAGACTAACGAACAGACGGACCAGTGGCAAAGACTACATAACCCTCCTGTGTGGAATCTCAGACAATTTACCGCCCAAAATGACAGGATTACCCAAAAGTAAACATTTTCTGTGATGCTTTGTCTTATAAGACTTGCAGAATGTCTCGGTCCTTCTCCGTCAGCGCAGAGTCTCTAGCTTCAGAAAGCATTGGAGTTAATTCCATAGTTCAAGACTGAGCTCAGAGAGTATGGGGTATCGGACTGTCTGATTGTGGCAGTCCGCTCCCTGTATGCTCAGTGCCAGAGCTTGGTCCGCATTGCCGGCAGTAAGTCGGACACGTTTCCAGTGAGGGTTGGACTCCGCCAAGGCTGCCCTTTGTCACCGATTCTGTTCATAAGTTTTATGGACAGAATTTCTAGGCGCAGTCAAGGCGTTGAGGGGATTTGGTTTGGTGGATGCAGGATTAGGTCTCTGCTTTTTGCAGATGATGTGGTCCTGATGGCTTCATCTGGCCAGGATCTTCAGCTGTCACTGGATCGGTTCGCAGCCGAGTGTGAAGCGACTGGGATGAGAATCAGCACCTCCAAGTCCGAGTCCATGGTTCTCGCCCGGAAAAGGGTGGAGTGCCATCTCCGGGTTGGGGAGGAGATCTATACCTTGGAGTCTTGTTCACGAGTGGGTGAAGAGTGGATCGTGAGATCGACAGGCGGATCGGTGCGGCGTCTTCAGTAATGCGGACGCTGTATCGATCCGTTGTGGTGAAGAAGGAGCTGAGCCGGAAGGCAAAGCTCTCAATTTACCGGTCGATCTACGTTCCCATCCTCACCTATGGTCATGAGCTTTGGGTTATGACTGAAAGGACAAGATCACGGGTACAAGCGGCCGAAATGAGTTTCCTCTGCCGGGTGGCGGGGCTCTCCCTTAGAGATAGGGTGAGAAGCTCTGCCATCCGGGGGGAGCTCAAAGTAAAGCCGCTGCTCCTCCACATCGAGAGGAGCCAGATGAGGTGGTTCGGGCATCTGGTCAGGATGCCACCCAAACGCCTCCCTAGGGAGGTGTTTAGGACACGTCCGACCGGTAGGAGGCCGCGGGGAAGACCCAGGACACGCTGGGAAGACTATGTCTCCCGGCTGGCCTGGGAACGCCTCGGGGTCCCACAGGAAGAGCTAGACGAAGTGGCTGGGGAGAGGGAAGTCTGGGCTTCCCTGCTTAGGCTGCTGCCCCCGCGACCCGACCTCGGATAAGCGGAAGAAGATGGATGGATGGAAGACTGAGCAATGCAAAACCCTTTGCCGGCCGACCGGCCACAGCTTCCATGTCAGGGGTTTGGAAACGTTCGGCGAGCTGGATTAAAAAGTTCAACGGGCCGTGCATGACCCGTACGTGGGCCATATGCCGTAAACAGGAGATTTGACCAGTGATTACGTGGCAAGCAGGAATTCATCGACAGACTTCTCATGCGTCAGCCAGGGCTCGCTCCCATTTTGCTCGCAATCTGTGATACAAGATTACATGACAGCAACGTAACAAATCATTCATCTGTTCTTCCACCAATAACGTTTTGGACTGAAGTTACCTTTGGCCGCCCAGTTTCTGTGTGGCTTATCTGATAACACATAAATGAGTGTCACACAGAACTCTTGTCAGTGCCAGCACTTGGTCACGGTCCTTAAATTGAGATGTGAGTGAATAAACTGTTGATAATGGAATCACAGTGATCTGAGAACAGTTTATTAGATACGCTTCGACTCGTTTTTTTTTCTGAATTACCAAACGACACAGTCTTGCACAGTACAGGTGGACCTCGACTCACAAGTGTTTCGAGGTACGAGCTGTCTCTGGGATTTTTGCTAGGCTTTAATTTGCGAGCATACTGTCAGGCTTGTCCCTGACAGTTTGACTGTGTTAGTTTTTTCTCTGCGTTTGTCTTAGTTTTCTGTCAGCGCTTTGTTACATGATGTTTTGTAGCTTGCTGTCTTTTTGTTCCTCGTCTTCCAGTTCCTGTTTTCCTGGCATCCTGTTTCTTGTTCCTAGTTCCTGGTTTGTGTTTTTTCCTTTATTTTATGAACATTAAATCTTGTTTTCCCGCACAATGCCTTCCGCCTTCTCTGCATCTTGGGGTTCGGCACCTACAAACTCTGACACATACGTTTGAGTTCCAGAGAAGTAGTGATCATCCGCAGAACAACAGGCGGAGATCGACACAATCCTGCCCTCCAACCACCGGAACTGGGAAAGTTTGTGCAAGGAACAATAGATGTTTAGAGCAGTGGTTTTTAACCTGGGTTCGATCGAACCCTAGGGGTTCGGTGAGTCAGGCTCAGGGGTTCGGCGGCGGTCAAGACACACCTGACTCATCGTCTAAATAAAAACTTCTCCCTGTCGGCGTATTACGGATACGGCAACAACAAGTTGAAAAACTTATTCGGGTGTTACCATTTAGTGGTCAATTTTACGGAATATGTACTGAACTGTGCAATATACTAATACAGGTTTCAATCAATCAATCAATCAAAACAGCAGAAATCACACTGATTTGCAGGTGTGTAATTTGTTGTGAGTTTATGCACTGTGTTGGTTTTGTTCTTCGAACAAGGTGATGTTCATGCACGGTTCATTTTGTCCATCCCATCCATCCATCTTCTTCCGCTTATCCGAGGTCGGGTCGCGGGGGCAGCAGCCTAAGCAGGGAAGGCCAGACTTCCCTCTCCCCAGCCACTTCGTCCAGCTCCTCCCGGGGGATCCCGAGGCGTTCCCAGGCCAGCCGGGAGACATAGTCTTCCCAGCGTGTCCTGGGTCTTCCCCGTGGCCTCCTACCGGTCGAACGTGCCCTAAACACCTCCCGAGGGAGGCGATCGGGTGGCATCCTGACCAGATGCCCGAACCACCTCATCTGGCTCCTCTCGATGTGGAGGAGCAGCGGCTTTACTTTGAGCTCCTCCCGGATGACAGAGCTTCTCACCCTATCTCTAAGGGAGAGCCCTGCCACCCGGCGGAGGAAACTCATTTCGGCCGCTTGTACCCGTGATCTTGTCCTTTCGGTCATAACCCAAAGCTCATGACCATAGGTGAGGATGGGAACGTAGATCGACCGGTAAATTGAGAGCTTTGCCTTCCGGCTCAGCTCCTTCTTCACCACAACGGATCGATACAGCGTCCGCATTACTGAAGATGCCGCACCGATCCGCCTGTCGATCTCACGATCCACTCTTCCCTCACTCGTGAACAAGACTCCGAGGTACTTGAACTCCTCCACTTGGGGCAGGGTCTCCTCCTCAACCCGAAGATGGCATTCCACCCTTTTCCGGGCGAGAACCATGGACTCGGACTTGGAGGTGCTGATTCTCATCCCAGTCGCTTCACACTCGGCTACGAACTGATCCAGCGAGAGCTGAAGATCCTGGCCAGATGAAGCCATCAGGACCACATCATCCGCAAAAAGCAGAGACCTAATCCTGCAGCCACCAAACCAGATCCCCTCAACGCCTTGACTGCGCCTAGAAATTCTGTCCATAAAAGTTATGAACAGAATGGGTGACAAAGGGCAGCCTTGGCGGAGTCCAACCCTCACTGGAAACGTGTCCGACTTACTGCCGGCAATGCGGACCAAGCTCTGACACTGATCATACAGGGAGCGGACCGCCAAAATCAGACAGTCCGATACCCCATACTCTCTGAGCACTCCCCACAGGACTTCCCGAGGGACACGGTCGAATGCCTTCTCCAAGTCCACAAAACACATGTAGACTGGTTGGGCAAACTCCCATGCACCCTCAAGGACCCTGCCGAGAGTATAGAGCTGGTCCACAGTTCCACGACCAGGACGAAAACCACACTGTTCCTCCTGAATCCGAGGTTCGACTATCCGGCGTAGCCTCCTCTCCAGTACACCTGAATAGACCTTACCGGGAAGGCTGAGGAGTGTGATCCCACGATAGTAAGAACACACCCTCCGGTTCCCCTTCTTAAAGAGAGGAACCACCACCCCGGTCTGCCAATCCAATCATTTTGTGCACCAGTAAAAAAACATGGTAGCACTTTAGTATAGGGAACATATTCACCATTAATTAGTTGCTTATTAACATGGAAATGAGCTTAACTGGTCATTATTAAGTACTTATAAATGCCTTATTTGACACGGCCTTATTATAACCCTAACCCTCTAACCCTAATCCTAACCCTAACCAAATAACTCTAAGTTAAGTCTTTGTTACTTAGAATGTGTTCCCCATACTAAAGTGTTACCAAAAACATCTAACTTTGCCTTGTTTGTTATGTTAAATGTTATGTTAATATGTTAATTGATTCTCTAAATAATTAATATGTTAAATACATTTAAAAATGTTAAAATGCTGTTAAAAAAAACCCTATGCTGCTGTTAAAATGTTAAATGTATTATATTAAATGTTATGTTTATGTGTTAATAAATAAATAAGTGAATTAATGAATATGTTAAATACATTTAAAATGTAAAAATTTTGTTTAAAAAAAAACCTTATGCTGCTGTTAAAATGTCAAATGTGTTGTGTTAAATGTCATGTCAATATGTTAACTAATTAGTTAATATGTTAAATAAATGTAAAAATTTTAAAATGCTGTTGAAAAAAATCCCTATGCAGCCGTTATAATATTAAATTTGTTATGTTGAATGTTGTGTTAATGTTATTCAATATTTCAATCAATCAATCAATGTTTATTTATATAGCCCTAAATCACAAATGTCTCAAAGGGCTGCACAAGCCACAACGACATCCTCGGTACAAAGCCCACATAAGGGCAAGGAAAAACTCACCCCAGTGGGATTATTTAATTAATTAATATTAATAAATACATTTAAAATGTAAAACATATGTTAAAAAAAACCTGTGCTGCTTTTAAAATGTCAAATGTGTTACGTTAAATGTTATGTCAATATGTTAACTAATTAATTAATTTGTTAAATAAACTAAAACATGTTAAACCGTCATTAAAAAAAAACCTATGCTGCTGTTAAAATGTTACATTTATTATGTTAAATGCTATGTTGATATGTTAATCAATAATTAATTAACTAATATGTTAAATGCATTTAAAATGTGTCATGTCTGTGTGATCAGGTTTTATTTTTGGACTTTTTGTGCACTTTTGTTTTGTTTTGTCACCATAGTTACCCATTAGTTTCACCTGTCATGTCACGCACCTGTTTTGAGTCACGCACCTGTTGTTAATCATGTCCATAGTATTTAAGTTCATTCATTTTCTGTTGTTCGTCCTGACGACCTCACACCACATTTATGCTCTGTCCATTGTTTCATGTCCATGTTCACGCTGCTCCTTTTTTGTCCATGCCAAGTAAGTTTTCTTTATTCAAGCCATAGTTTGCAAGTTTTGTTTAATTGTTCATAGTTTATTCTCCGCCACTGTGCGCGCCTTTTGTTTGATCCTTTTTTTTGTATTTATAGTTAATAAATAAATCATGTACCTTAATTCCCGTCTCGCCCGTGCCAACTTTCCGTTGCATCCTGGAAAAGCACACACCCCGGACCAAGTCCTGACAAAATGTTAAAATTATGTTATAAAAAACCATTTGCTGCTTTTAAAATGTCAAATTTGCTATGTTAAATGTTACGTCAATATGTTAACTAATTAATTAATTTGTTAAATAAATGTCAAAATGTCAAAATGCCGTAAAAAAACAAACAAAACAACTATAATTAAATTGGTTATGTTAAATGTTACGTTAATTAATTATTAATTAATTAGATAATTAATTAATTAATATGTTTAACACATTTAAAAAGGTTAAAATGCCGTTTAAAAAAACCCCTATGGGGCCGATAAATTGCTGCCGGCTGGCGGGCCAGATCTGGCCCCCAGGCCTTCAGTTTGACACCTGTGGCATTTGGAAAATGGATTTCTTATGCAATAATTTCCTTACAATAATCCACATTTCCATGAATAAAACATGACATTTACACCTATGTGCTCCGAGTGCATGGAAACCTTATTTGGCATGGCCTTATTATAACCCTAACCCTCTAACCCTAATCCTAACCCTAACCAAATAACTCTAAGTTAAGTCTTTGTTACTTAGAATATGTTCCCCATACTAAAGTGTTACCAAAAACATACAACTTTGCCTTGAATTTGAAAAAAAATACATTTTATTTTTCACTAAAGAAGGGTTGGGTGAATGCGCATATGAAACTGGTGGGGTTCGGTACCTCCAACAAGGTTAAGAACCACTGCTTTAGAGAAACAAACCAGTAAACCGTGTCCGACCGGTTAGCCGACCCAAGCGGAGGGGTCAGTCCGCGTCAAACGAAGCCTCCCCAGCCACGACCGTCCGAATAACGGGAAGGCATCCGTGAAAATATCGAGAAGCAGCCAAGGCTGGGTTCGATCTGTTTCGGTTCATTCTGCAAACTGGTCGATCGAGTATTATTTTTGGGTACGCAAACACAACTGATTCTTGTTTAAAGTCAGAAACACAGCCGTCACCAGTTTTTAAAGACAGGGGAGGCTTAACACCCACTAGATCAGGGGTGTCCGGACGTTTTGATTGGGCTAAAAAAATTTGGTCACACACATCGTCGTCTGCGATCACTCGAAACGAGTATGATTGTCCTCCTGTTGGTGGGATTGCCTTCAGGAGAACGCCTTTGCGTTAAATCTTTTAAAGTGGGGAGACTGGTCCACAGACAGCCACCACACTGTCCTTGGCAAAGAGAAGCCCAGGATCCAATGGCATGGAGACCAAGACAGTTGGGGGCCCGTCTTTGCTGCAGCCTTCTTCCGCCTTTGTGACTGTTGTGGAGCTTCTATGCGACCATCATCCGCCCACTCCGCCGTTGAGGTCTTTTTCGACGAGGGAGACGCGCAGACTCCAACGTCACTTCTTCGCCTGTGGGGAGCTGTATCTGGTGGCAAGGTAAACCCAGGAAGACCGGTACCTCCTCACAACAGCAGGGGGCTGCCGGAGCTCCGGTCTATCGGAGGACCGCTTATGGTGCGCCTACCAGCATTTGCTTTTCTCTCAGGCTTTTCTAGCCTTTTGTCTTCCTAAACTAACCCACCAGGCAGCGGTGCAGTGGTTGGGTGATGCCAGGGTGTGTCCACAAAGTGGGCCTGCGCATCACGCCTCACACATACATACATATATATGTGTACATATTGTATTAATAGAATGGATATATAATTGCTAATTATTAGAATTGAACATTAAAGAGTATGTGAAAGTTCCATTTATACCTTGTTTATTACCTTTGTGACAACTTCCTTTAAGCTGTGTAATCAGTCAGAAATATCGAGCAGCTAAAATGTGCCAAACATTGGTAAGTATGGAAACAGTGTTTTGCTTTTTTTTGCCCCCCATCATGCCTTGCAATGGATTTAAATGCTTGTTGATTTTTAGTGCTGGTCTTTTTTTTTTTCTTCTCTGCCATGACTAGGGAAGGTTGTTTGGATTGGGTTGTATAATACTACTCTGCTGTAGTCTCCCGAGAGTGCATTTCATGGTCACTGGCCTGGGTCACACACATCGTCCACAAGAGGGCGACAAATAAGCACCTATCTTGTTAAAATGCGGTTAAAAACAACCCTATGCTGCCGATAAAATGTTAAATGTGTTATGTTAAATGTTTTTTAAAACGTTAATGATTTACTTAATTAATTAAATGTAATGTTAATATGTTAATTAATTAATATGTTAAATACATTTAAAAATGTTAAAATGCCATAAAAAAAAATAAAAAAAACCTATGCTGCTGATAAAATGTTACATTTGTTATGGTAAATGTTATGTTAATATGTTAACTAATTAACTAATAAATAATATATTAAATACATTTAAAAATGTTAAAATGCAGTGAAAAAAACAAACATAAGCTGCCGTTAAAAGGTTAAATTTATTATGTTAAATGTTATGTTAATATGTTAGTTAATTGATGAATTAATTATTATGTTAAGTACATTTAAAAATGTTAAAATGCTGTTAAAAAAACAAAACATGCTGCGGTTAAAGTGTTTAATTTGTTATATTAAATCTTATGTTGATATGTTAATTAAATAATTAATAATTAAAATGTAAATGCATTTTATAATAAATAAAATGCCTTTAAAAAAAATGTATACTGCCATTAACATGTTAAATTTGTTATGTTAAATGTTATGTTACTATATTAATTAATTAATTAATTAATTATTATGTTAAATACGTTTAAAAATCTTAAAATGCCATTTAAAAAACCCTATGCTGCCATTAAAATGTTAAATTTGTTATGTTAAATTTAATGTTAATATGTTAATTAAATAGTAATTGATTATTTTGTTAAATACATTTAAAAAAATTAAAATGCCGTTAAAAAACCCTATGCTGCCGTTAAAATGTTAAATTGGTTGTATTATGTTATGTTAAATGTTATGCTAGTTAACTAATATGTTAAATACATTTAAAAATGTATTATGTTAAATGTAATGTTATTAGTTCATTAATTAATTAATTGAATAATATGTTAAATACATTTGAAAATGTTAAAATGATGTTAAAAAAAACCGATGCTGCCGTGAAAATGTAAAATTTATGTTAAATGTTATGTTAATATGTTAATTGATTAAATAATTAATTAATTAATACATAAAAAATGATTAATTATTGAATATGTTACATTTAAAAATGTTCAAGTGCGGTTAAAAAAACAAACTATGCTGCCGTTAAAAGTTTACATTTGTTATGTTAAATGTTATGTTAGTATGTTAATTGATTATCTAATTAATTATTTTTGTTAAATACATTTAAAATTTAAAAATTCCATTAAAAAAACTCTATGCTGCTGTTAAAATGTAAAATATGTTATATTAAATGTAATGTTATTATTTCATTAATTAATTTATTTAATAATATGTTAAATACATTTAAAAATGTTAAAATGCTGTTAAAATAACGATACTGCCATTAAAATTACAAAATTGTGTTACATTTTATGTTAATATATAATTAAATAAATAATTAATTAATATCTTAAATAAATTTCGAAATGTTAAAATACCGTTAAAAATTCATATGCTGCCGTTAAAATGATACATTTGTTTTGTTAAATGTTATGTTAGTATATTAATTAATGAATTAATTAATTCATCATTAATATGTTAAATACATATACAAATGTTAAAATGTTGTTAAAGAAAAACTCTATGCTGCCGTTAAGATGTTAAATGTGTTATGTTAACTGTTATGTTAATTTGTCAATTAATTAAGTAAATAATTAATTAATTAATCATTGAATATGTTACATTTACAAATGTAAAGTGCCGTCAAAAAAACTTATGCTAACGTCAAATTGTTTAATTTGTTATGTTAAATGTTATGTTAATATGTTACTTGATTCTCTAATTAATTAATGTTAAATACATTTAAAAATGTTAAAATGCTGTTAAAAAAAACCCTATGCTGCTGTTAAAATGTTAAATGTATTATATTAAATGTTATGTTTATGTGTTAATAAATAAATAAGTAAATTATTAATATGTTAAATACATTTAAAATGTAAAAAATCTGTTCAAAAAAAAACCTTTTGCTGCTGTTAAAATGTCAAATGTGTTATGTTAAATGTCATGTCAATATGTTAACTAATTAGTTAATATGTTAAATAAATGTACACATTTTAAAATGCTGTTGAAAAAATCCCTATGCAGCCGTTATAATGTTACATTTGTTATGTTGAATGTTATGTTAATATGTTATTCAATATTTAATTAATTACTATTAATAAATACATTTAAAATGTAAAAAATATGTAAAAAAAACAACCTGTGCTGCTTTTAAAATGTCAAATTTGTTATGTTAAATGTTATGTCAATATCTTAACTAATTAATTAATTTGTTAAATAAACTAAAACATGTTAAACCGTCATTAAAGAAAACCCTATGCTGCTGTTAAAATGTTACATTTATTATGTTAAATGCTATGTTGATATGTTAATCAATAATTAATTAACTAATATGTTAAATACATTTAAAATGTTAAAATTATGTTAAAAAAAACCCTTTGCTGCCTTTTAAAATGTCAAATGTGTTATGTTAAATGTTATGTCAATATGTTAACTAATTAATTAATATGTTAAATAAACTAAAACATGTTAAACTGTCATTAAAAAAACCTTATGCTGCTGTTAAAATGTCAAATGTGTTATGTTAAATGTTATGTCAATATGTTAACTAATTAATTAATATGTTAAATAAACTAAAACATGTTAAACCGTCATTAAAAAAAAAACCTATGCTGCTGTTAAAATGTTACATTTAATATGTTAAATGTTATGTTAATATGTTCATCAATAATTAAGTAACTAATATGTTAAATGCATTTAAAATGTTAAAATTATGTTAAAAAAAACCTTTGCTGCTTTTAAAATGTCAAATTTGCTATGTTAAATGTTATGTCAATATGTTAACTAATTAATTAATATGTTAAATAAATGTCAAAATAGCAAAATGCCGTTAAAAACAAAAACAAAAAAATATACTTAAATTGGTTATGTTAAATGTAACGCTCATTAATTAATTAATTAATATGTTTAATGCATTTAAAAAGGTTCAAATGCCGTTTAAAAAAAACCCCTATGGTGCCGATTAAATGCTGCCGGCTGGCGGGCCAGATCTGGCCCCCGGGCCTTCAGTTTGACACCTGTGGCATTTGGAAAATGAGTTTCTTATGCAATAATTTCCTTACAATAACCCACATTTCCATGAATAAAACATGACATTTACACCTATGTGCTCCGAGTGCATGGAAACCGTTTTCCCTAAAAAAAAAAAAAAAAAAAAGGGAGGGGGTGCCGAAAATAAATCTAATTGAGTAACGACTTTCTTCTTTTTTTTTCTCCTGCCACACATCTGCTGGCTTCCTGCAACCTAAACTACAATGAAGTGCTCTTTTTTTTTTTTTTGTATTTTTTTGAAAAACAACAAGCAGCGCCGGTGGCCAACGAGCGCCGCCCATCATTTGTAGTCTGGCTCAGTTGTTGCGCCTTAGTCCCGCCCCCTCTTCCTTTTCTGCCCCGCCCCCGCTCGAAGCCGATTGGCTGCCGGCCGGAGCGCGTCTCCGGTTTTAACGCAGCGTGTGCGTGCACGGAGTTCATACCGTGCGAGGAAGAGCGCTCGTCTTTTTTTTCTTCTTCTTCTACTCAGGACGCATCCAAACGTACACAACACACTTTGTAACAACGTGCTTTTTTTTTTTTTTTCCACAAGAAAAAAAGAAAGAAAAGAACAACGTTGCATTGAGTTGATGCAAAAAAAAAAAAAAAAAAAAAAAAAAAAGAGGACGCACCTCCATGGCACTTTGGATAAGGACGCCGGGCAAGGACACCGCACTACACCGCTGATGCTGATGCTGATCCGGGCGGGATAGGACCCACTGACCGGTCTCTCTCTCTCTCTTTTTTTTTTTTTTTTTTTTTTTTTCTCACGATCTGCACACCTTTGTCACGCATCTGGATGCTTTTTGTCCTTGCTTTTTTTTTTTTGAACAAGGGTGACTCACTGCGTGCAGAAGGCGAGCCTCTGCATCCTAATCACACAGCAGCTCATTGACATTACAGTCAGACTTTTCTGGAGCCTTTTTTATTTATTTATTTATTTATACTGCTGCTGCATCGTAGCCTGCAAAGAAGAAGAAGGCAACAAAAAAAAGGATACATATTTACCCCCAAAACCCTCCTTTTGGAACTATATCTGGACTAATATCCACTTTATTTAGGTAAGTTAACCTCTTATATGTTTTTTTTATGTCATTTATTTCCAAGGATGCAACAGTTCTTGCAGAGGACGACGCAAATTACACGCTTCTGCTGTGATGTTGGAATGATTTTTTTTCTTCTTTTTTTTTTATAAGGCTCATATTATACATCCGGATTATGCGGATTGGTTAAGAGGCTCATTTTTGTTCAAATAGCGCCACAATAGCCCATCTCCTGCTGTATTGCCTGCAGTGCTGCCTAAGTTGGACAGTTTTCATCCGGCATCCTCATCCTATGTGAATGGAATGTGTATTGTTTATTGTATATGCCTGAATGTCGATGCAGTGGTATCAGAACTATTTTCCATAATTCTGCAGGATTGTACTAACAAGCAAAAACTGGACAGATAACTCAATTGGCAATGATTGTTGAGATGAATTACACACGAGTCCGGATCGCATTTCTCCCAGATAGATTGCACGGGGCTAACGAGATGACAAACACGTAATGTGTATTTCTTTGCTTTCTCCTAGGTGGTATCAATTTGCATTCACCATGACTATTCCGTTTGGAGAGTGGATCGTGATTATTGCTCAGATGACTCCGAGTGCGGTGTTGAATTTAAATTAGGTGTTTCAGCGACCACAGATTGCTGGGAGAGGCAGAGGAGGAGTGCAACAGATCAAACACAATCCGCCAAGGCGAATGCCGAGACCTCGCATGATGACCAGGACTCTTTTTTGGAAGTGATAACACGGAGCTGTAAGGAAAAAAAACATATCAACAGGTCAACGGCAACGCAGCTTGAAGCCACTTCCAGAGAGTGGGGATGTATCTTTCTGGGTTTTTTTTCCTCCTCTTGTGGGCTCAAGCCCTGACGCTGAAGAACTTGAATTACTCCGTCCCCGAGGAGCAAGGACCGGGGACGGTGATCGGAAACATCGCCAAAGATGCCCGACTCGGCCTGGAACAGACCGGGCAGGGCGGGCAGGGGAAGAAAGCCAACTTCAGGGTGCTGGAGAACTCGGCGCCGCATCTCATCGACGTGGACCCGCAGAGTGGACTGCTCTATACGAAACAGCGCATTGACCGAGAGACCTTGTGTAAAAGAAACCCCAAGTGCCAGCTCTCCATGGAGGTGTTTGCGAACGACAAGGAAATCTGCATGATTAAAATAGACATCCAAGACATAAATGACAACTCCCCCAGTTTCCCCTCAGACCAGATCGACATTGACATATCTGAAAATGCAGTCCCTGGGACACGTTTCCCCCTGACCAGCGCTCATGATCCAGATGCAGGGGAAAATGGTCTGAAAACCTATCAGATAACACGCGACGACTACAATCTCTTTTCCTTGGAGGTAAAATCCCGTGGGGATGGAACTAAGTTCCCAGAATTGATTATCCAAAGGCCACTCGACCGGGAAGAAAGAAACCATCACACCCTCATTTTGTCAGCCACTGATGGCGGGGAATATTCAAGGTCTGGTACCATGCAGATAAACGTTAAAGTTATTGATTCAAACGACAACAGTCCAGTGTTTGACCAGCCCTCGTATGTTGTCGAAATTCCTGAAAATTCCCCTCCCGGTAAAGTCTTGATCGATTTAAACGCCACCGATCCTGACGAGGGCAACAATGGACAAGTGGTCTATTCTTTCAGTGGCTATGCCCCAGAGAGAATCCGGGAGCTGTTCTCCATAGATTCTAGAACAGGGGTCATCAAGATTCAGGGCGAAATTGACTACGAAGAGAGCCCCGTTATTGAGATTGACGTACAGGCAAAGGACCTCGGCCCCAATCCGATCCCGGGCCATTGTAAAGTCACCGTTAAAGTGCTTGACAGGAATGATAACTGGCCCTCTATTGGCTTTGTGTCCGTACGACAGGGAGCCATCAGCGAGGCGGCACCTTCAGGCACTGTTATTGCGCTGGTCCGTGTCACAGACAAGGACTCTGGCAGGAATGGCCAGCTTCAATGCAGAGTGCTGGGTAATGTCCCTTTTAAACTAGAAGAGAATTACGATAACTTCTACACTGTCGTGACGGACAGACCGTTGGACAGAGAGGCGCAAGACGAGTACAATGTCACCATTGTGGCAAAGGACAATGGCATTCCACCTCTGAACTCCACAAAATCTTTCACCGTAAAGATTCTGGATGAGAACGACAACGTCCCGCGCTTTACTAAGTCAGTTTACCTACTGCAGATACCGGAGAACAACATCCCGGGAGAGTTCCTGGGTTCAGTGCTCGCTCATGACCTGGATCTCGGACAAAACGGCACGGTGTACTACAGCATTATTAACTCCAACGTGAGCGGGGGTGATGTCAACACGTACGTAAACGTGAACGCCGCCAACGGAGCCATATATGCAGTCAGATCGTTCAACTATGAGCAGATCAAATATTTTGACTTCAAAGTACTCGCTCGGGACGCAGGATCGCCGCACCTGGAGAGCAACGCTACGGTGCGCATCAGTGTTCTGGACGTAAACGATAACATCCCCGTCATCGTTCTCCCGCTTCTACAAAACGACACCGCTGAAATCCACGTGCCGCGGAATGTCGGGGTGGGCTACATCGTCACCACGGTGAGGGCAGTGGACAATGACTACGGTGAAAGCGGGAGACTCACCTACGAGATCTCTGACGGGAACGAGGAGCACCTTTTTGAGATGGATCCAGCGACTGGTGAGGTGCGAACAGCCCACCCTTTCTGGGACAATACCAGTCCCGCCGTCGAGCTGATTATTCGCGTGTCGGACCACGGCAAGCCGACCCTCACCACTGCGGCGAGGCTCATCATCAAGGCCTCCAACGGACATCCCGCCGACGGACTGCTGCACGTCGACAACCATCAGAAGTGGGACATGTCCCTGCCTCTCATTGTGACTCTGAGCATCATCTCAATCATGCTTCTGGCCGCCATGGTCACCATAGCAGTCAAGTGCAAACGGGAAAACAAGGAGATACGGACCTATAACTGTCGAATCGCAGAATACTCGCATCCTCAGCTGGGGAAAGGAAAGAAAAAGAAGCTTAACAAGAACGACATCATGCTGGTGCAGAGCGAGGTGGAGGAGCGGGATGCCATGAATGTGATGAATGTGGTAAGCAGTCCTTCCTTGGCCACCTCTCCCATGTACTTTGACTACCAGACACGCCTGCCACTCAGCTCACCGAGATCAGAAGTCATGTACCTTAAGCCCACTACCAATAACCTCAGCGTGCCCCAAGGCCACGTGGGATGCCACACCAGCTTCACAGGCCCAGTCACCAGCACTACAGACACACCTACTAACCGCATGTCCATCATACAGGTAAGGGACTCGCCCCACTCTCACACACTGTTATGCCCACTCCCACGTGAGCGCCTTCGTGAAGTATCCACGTCCGATGTGGACATGACTTGTCTTGTAAAACCAAAGAGACCGAGGGCTGAGAGGAGTCCAGAGAGAAAAGACGGAAGGGAATAGTGAGCGTTAGAAGGATTAAGATATTCTCGTGTCCTCCTGGAACGGGTTTAGTGACACCCGCGCAAATTGGTTGCATTTGAAATATGTCACAGCGAGCTTCTAAGAGCTGTTTCAATAATCAATCCATTCCTGCAATCTACTTACATGGATCGTGGCTCGGTATTGTAGTTTCAATTGTGAAGTATTGAACTGGACCATAATCATACTCCAATTATGATGTGTTCCAATGAACAAATGCAGATTAGGAACATGTACCCTTAAAGTTACTGTGAGTGAGGGTAGGGTATTGGTAAGGACGTTACGATACGATACTTATCACTACATTTGCATGGTATGGTATCAAGTTGTTTCGAACATGCGCACATTTACATGTGATACGTCATATACAGAGGTGGGTAGTAACACGCTACATTTACTCCGTTACATCTACTTGAGTAACTTTTGGGATAAATTGTTCTTCTAAGAGTAGTTTTAATGCAACATACTTTTACTTTTACTTGAGTATATTTATAGAGAAGAAACGCTACTTTTACTCCGCTACTTTTATCTACATTCAGCTCGCTACTCGCTACTAATTTTTATCGATCTGTTAATGCACGCTTTGTTTGTTTTGGTCTGTCAGACAGACCTTCATAGTGCCTGCGTTTCAACAAATACAGTCACTGGTGACGTTCACTCCGTTCCACCAATCAGATGCAGTCACTGGTGACGTTGGACCAATCAAACAGAGCCAGGCGGTCACATGACCTGACTTAAACAAGTTGAAAAACGTATTCGGGTGTTACCATTTAGTGGTCAATCGTACGGAATATGTACTGTTCTGTGCAATCTACTAATAAAAGTTCCAATCAATCAATCAAAAGTGTGAAGGAAAAAAGACCCTTTTTTATTTTAACCGTACA
This sequence comes from Nerophis lumbriciformis, assembly GCF_033978685.3. Taxonomy (NCBI): domain Eukaryota; kingdom Metazoa; phylum Chordata; class Actinopteri; order Syngnathiformes; family Syngnathidae; genus Nerophis; species Nerophis lumbriciformis. The sequence continues at coordinate 23,341,689 of NC_084562.2, forward strand.
TCCCGTCAAAAGCCTAAAGACTGACTGCACAGTTCCTGTCTTCACAATAAAAGTGCCGCTCCATCGCGCGTGCGCTTTCAAAATAAGAGTCTCCGAAAGCCAGCGCAAACAAGCTAGCAAGCTAGCAAGCTATGGAGTTTGCCGCCAATGTATTTCTTGTAAAGTGTATAAAAACGAATATGGAAGCTGGACAAATAAGAAGCCAAAAACCAACCACTTTCATGTGGTATTAGACAGAAAGGAGGAACTTTTTTTCTCCTCCATTTGAAAACGTGGACGTTATCATCACTACTGTCTGATTACAATGAATGCAAGTCATCAGAATCAGGTAATACACCAACTTATATTCTTGTTTTCATGAAAGAAAGGAATCTATATGTGTTAAACATGCATGTATATTCATTAAAACACCTTTAACATGTAAACAAAAACGGCAAAATAAATAAATATAAATTATATACTGTATATATCAATATATGTATATATATATATATATATATATATATATATATATATATATATATATATATATATATATATATGTGTGTGTATATGTTACTCATCAGTTACTCAGTACTTGAGTAGTTTTTTCACAACATACTTTTTACTTTTACTCAAGTAAATATTTGGGTGACTACTCCTTACTTTTACTTGAGTAATAAATCTTTAAAGTAACAGTACTCTTACTTGAGTACAATTTCTGGCTACTCTACCCACCTCTGGTCATATAACTCGTAAACTTCTCTTTACAACATGTTCAAAAAGGAGTAGAAAGAAGCAAAGCGTATTTAATCTTACCCCTTTTCCACTTCATATCAAATTGTAACGCCTATGTTCACTTCCTGTAACACGGTTTGCATTCTATAGTGAATTCCAGATACAGCATCTATCTTTATAAGTCTTCATATACAATTCCGGTTCTCATAATTAGATGCATTATAGACAATTTTCAACAAAGTTCAAGATATTAATCAAAAATGTTTCCGTAGTATGAATAACATCTTGAACTGGGTCATATTAGTACATTGTTTCATTTATTTGTTTTGTCCATTTCATAGTTTGAGTCCACATACTGACATGCTAAAAGTCTTAAATGTTCAGTGACGTGCGGTGAGGTTGATGACTGGTGAGGCACTGACCTCATCACAGTCAGATTTACAAACATATGAACCCTAAAGAGTATCTTATTCACCATTTGATTGGCAGCAGTTGACGGGTTATGTTTAAAAGCTCATACCAGCATTCTTCCCTGCTTGGCACTCAGCATCAAGGGTTGGAATTGGGGGTTAAATCACCAACAATTATTCCCGGGCGCGGCGCCGCTGCTGCCCACTGCTCCCCTCACCTCCCAGGGGGTGATCAAGGGGATGGGTCAAATGCAGAGGACATATTTCACCACACCTTGTGTGTGTGTGACAATCATTGGTACTTTAACTCATTGGCGTTGTTAGGCCTATTTTAGGGGGGCTCAAGCCCCCCTAAAATATTCTTAAGCCCCCCTAAATAATTTGGTGTTTTTTTTTTTTTTTTTTACAAATAAATGCCGACATATTCATTATAAAGTGGCCCAAATATGAGTTTAAATAAATAATCATATAACCTGCTATTATTCACTCATTTTCCCCCCACTTCGTAGCGTAAGGTAGAGAGCCCCTTTCGTGCGTCGGTATCCAATCCATTCCACTTGTTCATATAGAAAATGCCCACATCACTCAAATTCCAGCCCGCATTTTCTCTGCGACCTTGCTTGCGGTCCTGCAGGTGTACGAAGCACATTATCTTCCTTTACAATGAGTGAAGCTGCACAAAACCTTGTGTGTGCAATTGTAAATCATTTATTTTTGAAGTTTTGTCTTTCTTGTAGAATCTATATAAAGTAATATACATAAGCCTATTGTTAAAATAATGAAAAAAAACATCATTAAATATATTTGTTTTATTGTATTGTTACATTAATAGCTGTTTTATTATTATAGGATGGCTTGTTAAACATTTAATAGGATTTTCAGAGGGAGGAAAAACCAAGACATTTAATATAAAATGTAAAATGAATAAATACATAAAAATAAAAATAAAATATATGTTTAAAAGCCATCGGAGCATTTCATTCCATCCCGTGCATTTTTTAAAAATAATAATAATAACAATGAATAATTTCTAAGTCTTTGTTAGCCGTTTGTGAAGTTTTGTGCTCGTGCGTTTGCTCGCATCCTGTGCATCTCCTGGGGGCAAAGCCCCCCTTGTCCTTAAAAGCTAGTGACGCCCCTGCTTTAACTTAACTTTAACTTTACACATACAAACTGGAGCACACAAAAAAGCACATTTAATAAAAAAAAACGTTATTATGGTCTTACCTTTACTTATAAGTGCGGGAACAGTGGTGTTCGTGTTGGAGGAGTTGTGAATGAATGAAATATGAAATCCGTGCTGCAGTCTGCAGGTGTACCTAATGTAGTGTCCTTGCAGTCGTTCACGGCTCCTCCGGCGCGAGCATTGTTGTTTTTGCACTTTTTGGCTTCTTGTTAAGTGACTTTTTTTGGGTGGATTCGGTCTTGCACGTGGAGGGTTTGGGTGTGGGTTTTGGTTGGTGTGGCGCTCTCGTCGGTGGGTGCAGTCTGCTGCGAAGGTGCCTTAAGCACCAGGAGGCGTGGTTACGCGTGCCTCAGCCAGTGCGTCTTCGCAGCAGTTTTATGATCGCTCAGCACAAGAAATACTTTACACACAACCAGTTGTTGACAAAATACACTGTACATTATATACCTCAGCTAACTAAACTATGGAAATGTATAATATAATTCATATAGCAATACAGTCTCACTGCACAGCAGACCAGCAGTTAGTCGAGTCCGTCCATGTTGAGGCACTGAGTGACGTGCCTCAACTGGCTGCTTTGAACGGCAAATGTGAAAATTCAGCGATTTTGAATAAAAATAATCTAAAACTGGTGAAGTTAAATGGAAAGTAACTTTATAGTATAATCACTGGATACATATAACAATTTAATTTTTTTTTTTTTTCTTTTTACATTTTTTTCTTTCCATGATGGCAGGTGAGGCCCCGCCTCACCTGCCTCTAGTGACCGCACGTCACTGTAAATGTTGTACATGCATACAGATGTTTGAAGTATTATTATTATATTTGGGCCATGATACGGTATAGATTTGAGACATATTGTAATATTTTACATCAGGGCTATTCTACTAGATTGTTTTGTGGGCCACAATTCCAAAGAGCAAAGGACCTGGGCACCGTACTTCTCTCTTCACTATTATTCTTATTTTGTATTCCTGAGAATCTGCTCTTTTCAAGGGACCCACTGCAAAAAAAAAGCTTGTCAAAGATCATGTATGTGACAGCGCTCGAGTGATGCGCACATTTAAGTATTTTCCTAGTTTTGTTTAATTGAACTCGCTGGCCAGTCTGATGCCATTCCTGGGCCGGATTTGGCCCCCAGGGCTACAAGTTGAATAGCCCTGTTCTACACAGTGCAGGTTAAATCATACTTGCCAACCCTCCCGGATTTTCCGGGAGACTCCCGAAATTCAGCGCCTCTCCCGAAAACCTCCCGGGACAAATGTTCTCCCGAAAATCTCCCGAAATTCAGGCGGAGCTGGAGGCCACGCCCCCTCCAGCTCCATGCGGACCTGAATGACGTGTTGACAGCCTGTTCACACGTCCGCTTTCCCACAATATAAACAGCTAATGATCAAGGGCGAGTTCTTGGTTTCTTATGTGGGTTTATTGTTAGGCAGTTTCATTAACGTCCTCCCAGCGCGGTAACAACACACAACAACAGCAGTCAAGTTTCCGTCTACCGTAAAGCAGTTTGTCTGCCGTAAACAGCAATGTTGTGACACTTTTAAACAGGACAATACTGCCACCTACTGTACATGCATATCTGACCCACCCATAATGTGTCACATTTTTGTGTTGATTTATTTATTTTATTTTGTGGTTTGAATTCGTTTTTGGAGCTGTCATTCCACATTTATCAGTATTCACATTGGTCAGTAGGGGGCAGTAGGGCGTTTCTTCCCAATTGAATGCTATCACCTGCAGACCGGAAGTGTCTTGTCATTCTGATGAGAGCGACCAGTCTGTGAACAATTGAAACGTCCTGTGTGCTTTTTCCTCCTGTATAACAGGTTAGTTTTGGTGAATCAACTCACTGAATAATATCCATTTGATCGTTATAAGTTTAAGTACACATTCTGATGGTGGAGCCTAACTCTAAAGTGTTTGTGAGTTGTAGTTTGTATTTGTGAATGAATCCAGTGCACAGCTGCAGTAATCAATACAAAAAGGCGACGTGAGTGTGCAATGTTTATATAGGAACTTCTGATCCTAATTCAGACTCCCAAATTAGAGCTCCCGTTTTCTTATTTATTTTATAATGTATATTTGTATAATGTGTGTGTTCTGAAATAGTGACAGAGAATAGAACAAGGATGGACAATTCAACCCTTAACTCAACAATGAGTAGATGAGTGTTATGTGTGTGTATATGTGTAAATAAATGAACACTGAAATTCAAGTATTTATTTTATTTATTTATATATATATATATATATATATATATATATATATATATATATATATATATATATATATATATATATATATATATATATGTAATAAATAAATAAAAATATATATAGCTAGAATTCACTGAAAGTCAAGTATTTCTTATATATATATATATATATATATATATATATCTTAACCCCCCCCCCCCCCCCCAACCACGCCCCCCACCCCCACCCCCCACCTCCCGAAATCGGAGGTCTCAAGGTTGGCAAGTATGGGTTAAATACACATTTATATATGTACACTAAATTATAGTAATACTTTATTGGCCAAATTTAGTGAAAAAACAAATGAATTTAAATATTCAATTTCCTTTTACCAAAAATGGATCAAGTTTCCTGCCAGGTAGAAATGCCCTAAACTTCCCAACTGTCGACTTCTTGTACTGCGTTTTTAGGTAAAGCAACTCTTTGCAGATCAAATGTGTAGATATTGACACAAAAAAATCAATTTCAAGACATTAAAAATCAACTTTACCGTATTTTTCGGACTATAAGGCGCACTTAAAATCCTTTCATTTTCTCAAAAATCGACAATGCTCCCTGTAACCTGGTTCGCCTAATGTAAGGAATAATTCCGGTTGTGCTTACCGACCTCGAAGCAATTTTATTCGGTGCATGGTGTAATGATTAGTGTGACCAGTAGATGGCAGTCACACATAAGAGATACGTGCAGACTGCAATACGACGCCAGTAAACAACACCGAAACTTGAAATGTTCCATTGAAAATAAAGAACATTACACACGGCGCTCAAAAATCCGTCAAAATGTTTTAGTACGACTTTGAAGCCGCACTACTTGATGGATTGTTGGACCATAACAGCTACCGTAGTCAGAGATACGAGTGTTACTGTGGATTGTGTATAAGGATCACAAAATGGTACCAATTAGCAGACATGCTATCTGGCGTTTTGTTTCACAATATTATGCAAAACCAATTTTTCTTACCTTCTGGTACCTGCTGATGTGTATTTGGGATCTGCATAAGTCCTGAAAATGTGCGCATGTCCGCGACTGTAGTCGGTGATGATGCCGTAGTCGATAAGCTTTCTCTTTTTCACTATCTTCTTGTTATGGGACATTCACCCTCTGCTGTTGCCATTTCTAATATACAGTAGCGTAAAGTTGTAACTTACATCTCCCAATGGAAGTGCTAAAAACTACCGGTGTAGTGAGTTTACATAATTCACCCGAGGAACTTTGGTTATTCGAGAGTTTGGTTATCTGTGTCCCTCAGGAGGTCCTGTGGGGAGTGCTCAGAGAGTACGGGATATCGGACTGTCTGATTGTGGCAGTCCGCTCCCTGTATGATCAGTGTCAGAGCTTGGTCCGCATTGCCGGTAGTAAGTCGGACACGTTTCCAGTGAGGGTTGGACTCCGCCAAGGCTGCCCTTTGTCACCGATTCTGTTCATAACTTTTATGGACAGAATATCTAGGCGCTGTCAAGGCGTTGAGGGGATCCGGTTTGGTGGCTGCAGGCTTAGGTCTCTGCTTTTTGCGGATGATGTGGTCCTGATGGCTTCATCTGGCCAGGATCTTCAGCTCTCGCTGGATCGGTTCGCAGCCGAGTGTGAAGCGACTGGGATGAGAATCAGCACCTCCAAGTCCGAGTCCATGGTTCTCGCCCGGAAAAGGGTGGAGTGCCATCTCCGGGTTGGGGAGGAGACCCTGCCCCAAGTGGAGGAGTTCAAGTACCTAGGAGTCTTGTTCCTGAGTGGGGGAAGAGTGGATCGTGAGATCGACAGGCGGATCGGTGCGGCGTCTTCAGTAATGTGGACGCTGTATCGATCCGTTGTGGTGAAGAAGGAGCTGAGCCGGAAGGCAAAGCTCTCAATTTACCGGTCGATCTACGTTCCCATCCTCACCTATGGTCACGAGCTTTGGGTTATGACCGAAAGGACAAGATCACGGGTACAAGCGGCCGAAATGAGTTTCCTCCGCCAGGTGGCGGGGCTCTCCCTTAGAGATAGGGTGAGAAGCTCTGTCATCCGGGGGGAGCTCAAAGTATAACCGCTGCTCCTCCACATCGAGAGGAGCCAGATGAGGTGGTTCGGGCATCTGGTCAGGATGCCACCCGAACGCCTCCCTAGGGAGGTGTTTAGGGCACGTCCAACCGGTAGGAGGCCACGGGGAAGACCCAGGACACGTTGGGAAGACTATGTCTCCCGGCTGGCCTGGGAACGCCTCGGGATCCCCCGGGAGGAGCTGGACGAAGTGGCTGGGGAGAGGAAAGTCTGGGCTTCCCTGCTTAGGCTGCTGCCCCCGCGACCCGACCTCGGATAAGCGGAAGAAGATGGATGGATGGATGTATGGATAGAGTTCGGAAATCGGTTAAAAAAAAATATGGTCTTTTTTCTGCAACATCAAGGTATATATTGACGCTTACATTGGTCTGGTGATAATGTTCCCCTTTAAGGTTTTCTGCTGGTGGTGTGCCTCCGCATTTTTCAATGAACACAAATGTGCCTTGGCTCCAAAAAGGTTGAAAAACATTGATGTAGACCACAAGGAAATGTTTTACATTCAGAGAAAAAAAATCATAATATGACCCCTTTGATGCGCCCTATGCTCCGGAAAATACGGTATATGGTTAAAAAAGTTGATTTTCTTCCCATCCCAACATTGAGCTGGTAGACTTCTTTTCCAGTCGTCAAAGTTGGGAGATTTGTTTTTTTAATTCGCTCAGTTTTAATTCCCAGTGATTAGCAGATTGGAGGTATTTTTACAGCCATGAAAGCATCTTTGTGAAGAGTACTCGGGTGTTTAAGTCCTTAATGTGATAACTTCTGTGTGTCTTTGGCGGTAAGCTCATTAAAAGTCTGTCCTGCCAGACGAGGATTAGGGACGGCAGCGGTGCATAATCGCAGGACAATGGTCCGGTGAAGCTGATCTCGTCCTACGAATATTTACCTTTCTTCTTCTGTCGTGTTTGATGTTCTTCACATTGTTTTATACCCGTTTTCACTGAGTGGAATTTTGGGATGCGTCCTACGGTTACGCCGTTGGATTGAAGTCCGGGTTCGTCTCCTTAGTTAAGACGTCTCTTGTCATTCCTACGACCTACTTGAGGTGGACATTCATGTGACGATGACCGTGATCGGATGTGACGCCTTCTCACCAGGGAGGGAAGCCGCTGTCTGTGGTTTTCACTCTCAACCAGGCTTCCATTGTGAGCCAGCTGCAAAAGGGCAAAGGCCAGAACAAAGAGCACGGAAAGTTCTAAATCGGGCGGACAGGGCAGTTGTTGGTCCGTTTTGCAGGCTGTTTATTTGCCGATGTGTTGATTGGTTGCACGTCAAAGGCGCCCGCTAACCCGAGCAACGCAGGAAGTGATCACTGATCAGTGGGAGTGACACACTATTTTTAAGTTATTTTTGGGGTTTCGAATGAAATTACAAAATTAGCTCTCTAGCACCACTTAAAACATCCATCCATCCATCCATCTTCTTCCGCTTATCCGAGGTCGGGTCGCGGGTGCAGCAGCTTAAGCAGGGAAGCCCAGACTTCCCTCTCCCAAGCCACTTCGTCCAGCTCCTCCCGGGGGATCCCGAGGCGTTCCCAGGCCAGCCGGGAGAGATAGTCTTCCCAGCGTGTCCTGGGTCTTCCCCGTGGCCTCCTACCGGTCGGATGTGCCCGAAACACCTTCCTAGGGAGGCGTTCGGGTGGCATCCTGACCAGATGCCCGAACCACCTCATCTGGCTCCTCTCGATGTGGAGGAGCAGCGGCTTTACTTTGAGCTCCCCCCGAATGACAGAGCTTCTCACCCTATCTCTAAGGGAGAGCCCCGCCACTCGGCGGAGGAAACTCATTTCGGCCACTTGTACCTGTGATCTTGTCCTTTCGGTCATGACCCAAAGCTCATGACCATAGGTGAGGATGGGAACGTAGATCGACCGGTAAATCGAGAGCTTTGCCTTCCGGCTCAGCTCCTTCTTCACCACAACGGATCGATACAGCGTCCGCATTACTGAAGACGCCGCACCGATCTGCCTGTCGATCTCACGATCCACTCTTCCCCCACTCGTGAACAAGACTCCGAGGTACTTGAACTCCTCCACTTGGGGCAATATCTCCTCCCCAACCCGGAGATGGCACTCCACCCTTTTCCGGGAGAGAACCATGGACTCGGACTTGGAGGTGCTGATTCTCATCCCAGTCGCTTCACACTCAGCTGCGAACCGATCCAGTGAGAGCTGAAGATCCTGGCCAGATGAAGCCATCAGGACCACATCATCTGCAAAAAGCAGAGACCTAATCCTGCAGCCACCAAACCAGATCCCCTCAACGCCTAAAACACTAGAAACAAATTAGCCCCTCTCACCAGTTTCACGTATGGACACAAAAATTGCAGGATATGTTTATCATGAAATCTTAAAAACCCACACCAAAAGAAGGAACAGGAAGTCGGTCGTTTTTGGTTTTCGTCTGCTAATTTTTCGTCAATAACAGGGGCTACTTTAAAGAACTTCTCTTATCGACTTTGACCGATTGAGTTGCAGTTGCAATTAAAGATACTACACATGTAGGTGGTGATAAATTGTGAACAAATTTGTGTTACGCTATGGGATATGGCCGTGGTATGGCAACGTACTTTGCTCCGATGTTTTGTTGGCCAAAAAAAGGGGTCGTACTTTAACAAACTCCTCCTAGTGACTTTGGCCAAATGAGTCGCGGTTACAGTTACAGATGCTACACATAAAGATGATGATTAATCGTGAATAAATTGTTGTTACGCTATAGGATGTGGGCGTGGTATGGCGCCATACTTTGCTCCGATGTTTGTTGGCTAATTTTCGGCAATAAAAGGGATCGTACTTTAACGAACTCCTCCTATGGACTTTGGCCAAATGAGTTGAGGTCAAAATTACTGATATTACACATAAAGGTGATGATACATTGAAAAAAATGTTTTGTTACGCCATAGGATGTGGGCGTGGTATGGCGCCATACTTTGCTCCGATGTTTGTTGGCTAATTTTTGGCAAAAAAAGGGATCGTACTTAAACGAACTCCTCCTATGGACTTTGGCCAAATGAGTTGAGGTAAAAATTACAGATATTACACATACAGGTGATGATAAACTGTGAACACATTTTTGTTACGCTATAGGATGTGGGCGTGGTATGGCGCCATACTTTGCTCCGATGGTTGTTGGCCAATTTCGACAAATAAAAGGGGTCGTACTTTAACAAACTCCTCCTATGGACTTTGTCCAAATGAGTCACGGTTAAAGTTACAGATATTACACATAAAGGTGATGATAAACTGTGAACACATTTTTGTTACGCTATAGGATGTGGGCGTGGCAGGGCGCCAAACTTTGCTCCGATGGTTGTTGGCCAATTTCGACAAATAAAAGGGGTCGTACTTTAATAAACTCCTCCTATGGACTTTGTCCAAATGAGTCACGGTTAAAGTTACAGATATTACACATAAAGGTGATGATAAACTGTGAACACATTTTTGTTACGCCATGGGATGTGGGCGTGGTATGGCGCCATACTTTGCTCCGATGTTTGTTGGCTAATTTTCGACAAAAAAAGAGATCTTACTTTAACGAACTCCTCCTATGGACTTTGGCCAAATGAGTTGAGGTTAAAATTACAGATATTACACATAAAGGTGATGATACATTGAAAAAAATGTTTTGTTACGCCATGGGATGTCAGCGTGGTATGGCGCCATAGTTTGCTTCGATGGTTGTTGGCCAATTTTCGGCAACAAAAGGGGTCGCACTTTAACGAACTCCTCCTATGGACTTTGGCCAAATGATTTGAGGTAAAAATTACAGATATTACACATAAAGGTGATGATACATTGAAAAAAATGTTTTGTTACGCCATAGGATGTGGGCGTGGTATGGCGCCATACTTTGCTTCGATGGTTGTTTGCCAATTTTGGGCAAAAAAAGGGGTCGTACTTTAACAAACTCCTCCTAGTGCCTTTGGCCAAATGAGTCGCAGTTAAAATTACAGATGCTACACATAAAGATGATGATTAATCGTGAATAAATTGTTGTTACGCTATAGGATGTGGGCGTGGTATGGCGCCATACTTTGCTCCGATGTTTGTTGGCCAATTTTTGGCAAAAAAAGGGGTCGTACTTTAACGAACTCCTCATATGGACTTTGTCCAAATGAGTCCCGGTTAAAGTTACAGATATTACACATAAAAGTGATGATACATTGCGAACACATTTTTGTTACACCATGGGATGTGGGCGTGGTATGGCGCCATACTTTGCTCCGATGGTTGTTGGCTAATTTTTGACAAAGAAAGGGATCGTATTTAACTAACTCCTCCTATGGACTTTGGCCAAATGAGTTGAGGTAAAAATTACAGATATTACACATAAAGGTGATGATACATTGAAAAAAATGTTTTGTTACGCCATAAGATGTGGGCGTGGTATGGCGCCATACTTTGCTTCGATGGTTGTTGGCCAATTTTCGGCAACAAAAGGGGTCGCACTTTACCAAACTCCTCCTAGTGACTTTGGCCAAATGAGTCGCGGTTACAGTTACAGATGCTACACATAAAAATGATGATTAATCGTGAATAAATTGTTGTTACGCTATAGGATGTGGGCGTGGTATGGCGCCATACTTTGCTCCGATGTTTGTTGGCTAATTTTTGGCAAAAAAAGGGATTGTACTTTAACGAACTCCTCCTATGGACTTTGGCCAAATGAGTTGAGGTTAAAATTACTGATATTACACATAAAGATGATGATAAATTGAAAAAATGTTTTGTTACGCCATAGGATATTGGCGTGGTATGGCGCCATACTTTGCTTCGATAGTTGTTGGCCAATTTTCGGCAACAAAATGGGTCGTACTTTACCAAACTCCTCCTAGTGACTTTGGCCAAATGAGTCGCGGTTACATTTACAGATGCTACACATAAAGATGATGATTAATCATGAATAAATTGTTGTTACGCTATAGGATGTGGGCGTAATATGGCGCCATACTTTGCTCCGATGGTTGTTGGCCAATTGTCCGCAAAATAAAAGGGGTCGTACTCTAACAAACTCCTCCTAGTGACTTTTGCCAAATGAGTCGCGGTTAAAATTACAGATACTACACATAAGGATGATGATTAATCGTGAATAAATTATTGTTACGCTATAGGATGTGGGCGTGGTATGGCGCCATACTTTGCTCCGATGTTTGTTGGCTAATTTTTGGCAAAAAAAGGATCGTACTTTAACGAACTCCTCCTATGAACATTGGCCAAATGAGTTGAGGTTAAAATTACAGATATTACACATAAAGGTGATGATAAATTGAAAAAAATGTTTTGCTACGCCATAGGATGTCAGCGTGGTATGGCGCCATACTTTGCTTCGATGGTTGTTGGCCAATTTTTGGCAAAAAAAGGGGTCGTACTTTAACAAACTCCTACTAGTGACTTTGGCCAAATGAGTCGCGGTTCAAATTACAGATGCTACACATAAAGATGATGATTAATCGTGAATAAATTGTTATTACGCTATAGGATGTGGGCGTGGTATGGCGCCATACTTTGCTCCGATGGTTGTTGGCCAATTTCGACAAATAAAAGGGGTCGTACTTTAACAAACTCCTCCTACGGACTTTGTCCAAATGAGTCACGGTTAAAGTTACAGATATTACACATAAAGGTGATGATAAACTGTGAACACATTTTTGTTACGCTATAGGATGTGGGAGTGGTATGGCGCCATACTTTGCTCCGATGTTTGTTGGCTAATTTTCGGCAAAAAAAGGGATCGTACTTTAACGAACTCCTCCTATGGACTTTGGCCAAATGAGTTGAGGTTACAATTACTGATATTACACATAAAGGTGATGATAAATTGAAAAAAATGTTTTGTTACGCCATAGGATGTCGGCGTGGTATGGCGCCATACTTTGCTTCGATGGTTGTTGGCCAATTTTGGGCAAAAAAAGGGGTCGTTCTTTAACAAACTCCTCCTAGTGACTTTGGCCAAATGAGTCGCGGTTAAAATTACAGATGCTACACATAAAGATGATGATTAATCGTGAATAAATTGTTGTTACGCTATAGGATGTGGGCGTGGTATGGCGCCATACTTTGCTCCGATGTTTGTTGGCTAATTTTCGGCAAAAAAAGGGATCGTACTTTAACGAACTTCTCCTATGGACTTTGGCCAAATGAGTTGAGGTTAAAATTACAGATATTACACATAAAGGTGATGATAAATTGAAAAAAATGTTTTGTTACGCCATAGGATGTCGGCGTGGTATGGCACCATACTTTGCTTCGATGGTTGTTGGCCAATTATCCGGAAAAAAAAAAGGGTCGTACATTGACAAACTCCTCGTAGTGACTTTGTTCAAATGAGTCGCGGTTAAAATTACAGATGCTACACATAAAGGTGATGATTAATCGTGAATTATTTTTTGTTACACCACAGAATGTAGGCGTGGTATGGCACCATACTTTGCTGCAATGGTTATTGGCCATTTTTTGGCAAAAAAATGGGTTATACTGTAACAAACTCCTCCTATGGACTTTGACCAAATGAGTCACGGTTAAAGTTACAGATATTATACATAAAGGTAATAATAAATTGCAAAAAAATGTTGTTATGCCATAGGATGTGGGCGTGGTATGGCGCCATACTTTGCTTTGATGGTTGTTGGCCAATTTTCGGCAAAAAAAGGGGTCGTACTTTAACAAACTCCTCTTAGTGACTTTAGCCAAATGAGTCGTGGTTAAAATTACAGATGCTACACATATAGGTGAAGATGAGTTTGAACACATTTTTGTTACACTATAGGATGTGAGCGTGGTATGGCGCCAAACTTTGCTCCGGTGGTTGTTGACCAATTTTCGGCAAAAAAAGGGGTCATACTTTAACAAACTCCTCCTATGGACTTTGACCGACTGAGTTGGGGTTAAAATTAAAGATACTAGACATATATGTGATGAATTTGAACACATTTTTGTCACGCTATAGGATGTGGGCGTGGTATGGCGCCAAACTTTGCTCCAGTATTTGTTGGCCAATTTTCTGCAAAAAAAAAGGGGTCATACTTTAACAAACTCCTCCTATGGACTTTGACCGATTGAGTTGGGGTTAAAATTAAAGATACTAGACATATATGTGATGAATTTGAACACATTTTTGTCACGCTATAGGATGTGGGCGTGGTATGGCGCCAAACTTTGCTCCTATGGTTGTTGGCCAATTTTCGGCAAAAAAAACAGGGTCGTACGTGAAAAACTCCTCCTAGTGACTTTGGCTAAATTAATCGTGGTTACATTTACAGATACTACACATATAGATGATGATAAATTGCGAACCATTTTTTTTTTAATCTATAGGATGTGGGCGTGGTATGGCGCCAAACTTTGCTCCAGTGTTTGTTGGCCAATTTTCTGCAAAAAAAAGAGGTCATACTTTAACAAACTCCTCCCAGTGGCTTTGGCCAAATGAATCGTGGTTACATTTACAGATGCTACACATATAGGTGATGATAAATTGCGAACCATTTTTTTTTTACTCTATAGGATGTGGGTGTGGTATGGCGTCAAACTTTGCACCGGTGTTTGTTGGCCAATTTTCTGCAAAAAAAAAGGGGTCGTACTTTAACAAACTCCTCCTAGTGACTTTGGCCAAATGAATCGTGGTTACATTTACAGATACTACACATATAGATGATGATAAATTGCGAACCATTTTTTTTTACTCTATAGGATGTGGGCGTGGTATGGCGCCAAACTTTGCTCCGGTGTTTGTTGGCCAATTTTCTGCAAAAAAAACGGGTCATACTTTAACAAACTCCTCCCAGTGGCTTTGGCCAAATGAATCGTGGTTACATTTACAGATACTACACATATAGATGATGATAAATTGCGAACCATTTTTTTTTTTACTCTATAGGATGTGGGCGTGGTATGGCGCCAAACTTTGCTCCTATGGTTGTTGGCCAATTTTCTGCAAAAAAAAGAGGTCGTACTTTAACAAACTCCTCCTAGTGACTTTGGCCAAATGAATCGTGGTTACATTTACAGATACTACACATATAGATGATGATAAATTGCGAACCATTTTTTTTATTCTATAGGATGTGGGTGTGATATGGCGCCAAACTTTGCTCCGGTGTTTGTTGGCCAATTTTCTGCAAAAAAAAGGGGTCATACTTTAACAAACTCCTCCCAGTGGCTTTGGCCAAATGAATCGTGGTTACATTTACAGATGCTACACATATAGGTGATGATAAATTGCGAACCATTTTTTTTTTACTCTATAGGATGTGGGTGTGGTATGGCGTCAAACTTTGCACCGGTGTTTGTTGGCCAATTTTCTGCAAAAAAAAAGGGGTCATACTTTAACAAACTCCTCCTAGTGACTTTGGCCAAATTAATTGTGGTTACATTTACAGAAACTGCACATATAGGTGAAGATAAATTGCGAACCATTTTTTTTTTACTCTATAGGATGTGGGCGTGGTATGGCGCCAAACTTTGCTCCTATGATTGTTGGCCAATTTTCGGCAAAAAAAACGGGGTCTTACGTGAAAAACTTCTCCTAGTGACTTTGGCCAAAGGAATCGTGGTTACATTTACAGATGCTACACATATAGGTGATGATAAATTGCGAACCATTTTGTTGTACTCTATAGGATGTGGGCGTGGTATGGCGCCAAACTTTGCTCCAGTGTTTGTTGGCCAATTTTCTGCAAAAAAAAGAGGTCATACTTTAACAAACTCCTCCCAGTGGCTTTGGCCAAATGAATCGTGGTTACATTTACAGATGCTACACATATAGGTGATGATAAATTGCGAACCTTTTTTTTTTACTCTATAGGATGTGGTCGTGGTATGGCGTCAAACTTTGCCCCGGTGTTTGTTGGCCAATTTTCTGCAAAAAAAAGGGGTCATACTTTAACAAACTCCTCCTAGTGACTTTGACCAAATGAATTGTGGTTGCATTTACAGATACTACACATATAGGTGATGATAAATTGCGAACCATTTTTTTTTTTACTCTATAGGATGTGGGCGTGGTATGGCGCCAAACTTTGCTCCTATGGTTGTTGGCCAATTTTCTGCAAAAAAAAGAGGTCATACTTTAACAAACTCCTCCTAGTGACTTTGGCCAAATTAATCGTGGTTACATTTACAGATACTACACATATAGATGATGATAAATTGCGAACCATTTTTTTTTACTCTATAGCATGTGGGCGTGGTATGGCGCCAAACTTTGCTCCTATGGTTGTTGGCCAATTTTCGGCAAAAAAAACAGGGTCGTACGTGAAAAACTCCTCCTAGTGACTTTGGCTAAATTAATCGTGGTTACATTTACAGATGCTACACATATAGGTGATGATAAATTGCGAACCATTTTTTTTTTTTACTCTATAGGATGTGGGCGTGGTATGGCGCCAAACTTTGCACCGGTGTTTGTTGGCCAATTTTCTGCAAAAAAAAAGGGGTCGTACTTTAACAAACTCCTCCCAGTGGCTTTGGCCAAATGAATCATGGTTACATTTACAGATGCTACACATATAGGTGATGATAAATTGCGAACCTTTTTTTTTTTACTCTATAGGATGTGGGTGTGGTATGGCGTCAAACTTTGCACCGATGGTTGTTGGCCAATTTTCGGCAAAAAAAACGGGGCCGTACGTGAAAAACTCCTCCTAGTGACTTTGGCTAAATTAATCGTGGTTACATTTACAGATGCTACACATATAGGTGATGATAAATTGCAAACCTTTTTTTTTTATTCTATAGGATGTGGGTGTGGTATGGCGCCAAACTTTGCACCGGTGTTTGTTGGCCAATTTTCTGCAAAAAAAAAGGGGTCGTACTTTAACAAACTCCTCCTAGTGACTTTGACCAAATGAATTGTGGTTACATTTACAGATACTACACATATAGGTGATGATAAATTGCGAACCTTTTTTTTTTTTACTCTATAGGATGTGGTCGTGGTATGGCGCCAAACTTTGCTCCTATGGTTGTTGGCCAATTTTCTGCAAAAAAAAGAGGTCATACTTTAACAAACTCCTCCTAGTGACTTTGGCCAAATTAATCGTGGTTACATTTACAGATACTACACATATAGATGATGATAAATTGCGAACCATTTTTTTTTACTCTATAGCATGTGGGCGTGGTATGGCGCCAAACTTTGCTCCTATGGTTGTTGGCCAATTTTCTGCAAAAAAAACGGGGTCTTACGTGAAAAACTTCTCCTAGTGACTTAGGCTAAATTAATCGTGGTTACTTTTACAGATGCTACACATATAGGTGATGATAAATTGCGAACCATTTTTTTTTTTTATTCTATAGGATTTGGGCGTGGTATGGCGCCAAACTTTGCTCCGTTGTTTGTTGGCCAAATTTCTGCAAAAAAATAACAAACTCCTCCTAGTGACTTTGGCTAAATTAATCGTGGTTACATTTACAGATACATTTTTTTTTTACTCTATAGGATGTGGTCGTGGTATGGCGCCAAACTTTGGCCAATTTTCGGCAAAAAAAAAAAGGGGTCGTACATTAAAAACTCCTTCAAATAAACCACAAAACCTTCCTCCAGAATGTCTTATCTTTGTCCATGTGATGTCATATGAAACAAACATTGAGCTGTTTGGCCACAATACCCAGCAATATGTTTGGAGGAGAAAAGGTGAGGCCTGTAATCCCAGGAACACAATTCCTACCGTCAAGCATGGTGGTGGTAGTATTATGCTCTGGGCCTGTTTTGCTGACAATGGAACTGGTGTTTTATAGAGAGTAAAAGGAAGATTACCTCCAAATTCTTCAAGACAAGCTAAAATCATCAGCCCGGAGGTTGGGTCTTGGGCGCAGTTGGGTGTTCTAACAGGACAATGACCCCAAACACACGTCAAAAGTGGTAAAGGAATGGCTAAAGACTTTATGTTCTTTACAAGTGTATGTCAACTTTTGACCAGGACTGTACGTGCGACTCGTTCCTGGTCTGACATAGAACAAGCTATACCAGAGGCAGCAACAAGGCGCTCCTTAGTGCCATGTTCTAAGTGGGTCCCCTGGAAGCGCGAGGCGTGTAGGGTGCTCTATTGTATTATTCAACAGAAACCAATGTAGACGGCGATGTCTTGAGGCATTACGTTTCTTCAGAAGCTGTACAGAAGCAGATCATTTTCCCTTCCACCCTGCCACTGGTAAGTAACCCGAGTCGGATGAAAGTGGCTATGGGGAAAGATGTCAGGAAACAAAGACAAAAACCCTCCGTCCATTGATCCAAAGGCCCCTCAGCCCATCTGTCACCGAGTGAAGGAGAGGCGAAGCAGGAAAAACAAATAAAGAGATAAGGTGCATGAGCGTATCGCCGGTTCAATCGCTTTCCACAAGGGCACCTTAGCATGGCTGCCTTCACACGCACCTGCATGGCTGCTATCAGCCGGGCCGCTCTGCAGAAGCTCTCTTAATGATGCTTTACAGCAGCGTACCAGCATGCCGGCACAGAGAGGAAGGAATAAGGGCGACATATCAGTGGGCTTTATCATCGTCACCAGCAAACGCCCAGTGGAGCGATCCGTGTTATTTGCCAGGGCAGTTCCTGGGATGAGGAGACGGATGATACGTAATGATGCTTAATTCTCCTTAAGGCGTTTGGGGGGAATTACTTACTGGAGGATGAAGGTTAAACACAATCTGTTGCGAATTTCCTTAAATGCTGGGAAGGGTTTTTGGTGTCCAGGAAAATTGTTTCTGCACCTGCCGACTCTATGTGGAAGTTGCCCTGATTCTCACCCAAATTGGGTTGAATATTGTGTTGTTTCTGGTAAAGTAGCACTAGAGTGGGAAAGCAAGTTGACATTTTATGCTTATTAGTGTGTCACTGTGTCCATTATCTCATAATTATGACTGTTTTCTTGTAATTCTGACATTTTCTGTCATAAATTCGATTTTTTTATCTCATATTTCGACATTTTATCTCATAATCATGATTTTTTTTATCTCTTAATTTAGATTTTTTATCTCATAATTTCAACTTTTTGCCTCATAATTATGATTTATTTCGTAATTTTTGCATTTTATCACTTAATTTCTTTTTTTTTAATCTCATAATTTCAAATTTTTTTTACCTCATGTCGACATTTAATCTCATAATCATGATTTTTGTATCTCATAATTTTGATTTTTTTATTTCTTAATTTCAATTTGGTAACTCATAATTATGACTTATTTCATAATTTTGACATTTTTTCTGATCATTTCAAATTTGTTATTTTATTATTTCGACATTTAATCTCATAATAATGATTTTTTTATCTCATAATGTTGACATTTTATGTCCTAATTTCCTTTTTTCATCTCATAATTTCCACATTTTTATCTCACAATTATAACTTTTTATCTCATAATTTCAACTTTTTTACCTCATAATTATGACTTTTTACCTCATAATTTCGATTTCTGTGTCTCATAATTTCGACATTTAATCTCATAATTTTGATTGTATGATTATAATTTTTTATTTCATACTTTCAATTTTGTACCTCATAATTTGTAGTTTGTATCTTGTAATTTCGAGTTTTTATCTCATAATTTAAATTGTTTTATCTCATTATTTCGACATAAAAATCACATAACTAAATTTTTTTATCTCATAATTTCGACATTTAATTTCATAATCATGATTTTTATCTCCAAAGTATGACTTTTAGCTCATAATGTCATCTTTTTACCTCATAATTATGACTTTTATCTCGTAATTTTTATTTTTTATCTCATAATTTCGACATTTAATCTCATAATCATGATTTTTTTATCTTATAATTTAGATTTTGTATCTCATAATTTCAACTTTTTACCTCATAATTATGATTTATTTCGTAATTTTTACATTTTATCACTTAATTTCTTTTTTTTTAATCTCATAATTTCAATTTTTTTTTTACCTCATGTCGACATTTAATCTCATAATCATGATTTTTGTATCTCATAATTTAGATTTTTTTATCTCATAATTTCAATTTGGTACCTCATAATTATAATTGATTTCATAATTTTGACATTTTATCTGATAATTTCAAATTTGTTATTTTATTATTTCGACATTTAATCTCATAATAATGATTTTTTTATCTCATAATGTTGACATTTTATGTCCTAATTTCCTTTTTTCATTTCATAATTTCCACATTTTTATCTCACAATTATAACTTTTTATCTCATCATTTCAACTTTTTTACCTCATAATTATGACTTTTTACCTCATAATTTCGATTTCTGTGTATTATAATTTCGACATTAAATCTCATAATTTTGATTGTATGATTATAATTTTTTATCTCATAATTTAAATTTTGTACCTCATAATTTGTAGTTTGTATCTTGTAATTTCGAGTTTTTATCTCATAATTTCAATTTTTTTATCTCATTATTTCGACATAATAATCACATAACTAAAATGTTTTATCTCATAATTTCGACATTTAATTTCATAATCATGATTTTTATCTCCAAAGTATGACTTTTATCTCATACTGTCATCTTTTTACCTCATAATTATGACTTTTATCTCGTAATTTTTATTTTTTATCTCATAATTTCGACATTTAATCTCATAATCATGATTTTTTTATCTCTTAATTTTGACTTTTTACCTCATAATTTTGACTTTTTATCTCATAATTTTGAGTTTTTATCTCATAATTTAGATTTTTCATCTCATCATTTCGACATTTAATCTCATAATTATGATTTTTTTATTTTATGATTATAATTTATCTCATAATTTCAACTTTTTATCTTATACATATGATTTATTTTGTAATTTTTACATTTTATCACTTAATTTCTATTTTTTATCTCATAATTTCGATTTTTTTTCACCTCATGTCGATATTTAATCTCATAATCATGATTTTTGTATCTCTTAATTTAATTTTTTATCTCATAATTTCAATTTGTACCTCATAATTATGACTTATTTCGTAATGTTGACATTTTATCTGATAATTTCGAATTTGTTATTTTATTATTTCGACATTTAATCTCATAATCATGATTTTTTATCTCATAATGTTGACATTTTATCTACCAATTTCCATTTTTTAACTCATAATTTCGACATTTAATCTCATGTTATGATTTTTTTATCTAAAAAATTATAACTTTTTATCTCACCATTTCAACTTTTCTACCTCATAATTATGACTTTTTACCTCAAAATTTCGATTTTTGTGTCTCATAGTTTCGACATTTAATCTCATAATTATGATTGTTTGTCTCATGATTATAATTTTTTATCTCATAATTTCAATTTTGTACATCATAATTTGTAGTTTTTATCTTGTAATTTCGAGTTTTATCTCATAATTTAATTGTTTTATCTCATTATTTCGACATAATAATCAAATAACTACAATTGTTTTATCTCATAATTTCGACATTTAATTTCATAATCAAGATTTTTATCCCCTAAGTACGACTTTTATCTCATATTTTCATCTTTTTACCTCATAATTATGACTTTTATCTCGTAATTGTGACTTTTATCCCATAATTTCTATGTTTAATCTCATAATCATGATTTTTTTAATCCTAGAATTTTGATTTTTTACCTCATAATTTAGACTTTTTATCTCATCATTTAAATGTTTTACCTCATAATTTTGACTTTTTATCTCATAATTCCGAGTTTTTATCTCATAATTTCGACATTTAATCACATAGTTATGATTTGTTTATCTTGTATCTCGTAATTTTGACTTTTTATCTCGTAACTTCAACTTTTTACCAAAGTTAGATTTTTTTATTTCATTATTTCGACATAATAATTACATACTTACGATTTGTTTATCTCATAATTTCGACATTTAATCTCATAATCATGATTTTTATCTCCTAAATACAACTTTTATCTCATAATTTCATCTTTTTTACCTCATAATTATGACTTTTATCTCGTAATTTTGACTTTTATCTCAAAATTTCGACATTTAATCTCATAATCATGATTTTTTTCATTTTATAATTTTGATTTTTTTACCTCATAATTTAGACTTTTATCTCATAATTTAAATGTTTTACCTCATAATTTTGACTTTTTATCTCATAATTCCGAGTTTTTATCTCATAATTTCGACATTTAATCACATAATTATGATTTGTTTATCTTGTATCTCGTAATTTTGACTTTTTATCTCGTAATTTAAACTTTTTACCAAAGTTCGATTTTTTTATCTCATAATTTCAACATTTAATCTCATAATCATGATTTTTATCTCCTCAGTACAACTTTTATCTCATAATTTCATCTTTTTACCTCATAATTATGACTTTTATCTCGTAATTTTGACTTTTTTCTCATAATTTCGACATTTAATCTCATAATCATGATTTTTTTTATCATATAATTTTGATTTTTTACCTCATAATTTAGACTTTTTATCTCATAATTTAAATGTTTTACCTCATAATTTTGACTTTTTATCTCATAATTCCGAGTTTTTATCTCATAATTTCGACATTTAATCACATAATTATGATTTGTTTATCTTGTATCTCGTAATTTTGACTTTTTATCTCGTAACTTCAATTTTTTACCAAAGTTTGATTGAATATTGTGTTGTCTCTTTTTTAAAGTAGCAGTAGAGTGGCAAAACAAGTTGACGTTATATGCTTATTTGTGTCATCCAATTGTATTTACAATCCGCAAAGTATGTAAAAACACTGTTTAAACGTCACAAAATGATAATTCAGTCGGCCACTTTGAATATGCCACGTCACTTGAGTAACGCTTCTGCACTCTGACCATATTATTAGGGCAGTCACACTAGAAATATGCAAACATTGGAAAGAGATGTGCTGTTTATCATTCACAATTCTTATGTAATATAAGAATATATACATAGACTTGGCTATTTTTAAGCATTCGAAATCGTGAATAAATATCCAACAATTGAGTCAACAGACGGAGGGTCCTCTCATTATATTCTCGAAAAACATCCAGAAAGCTCCAACAATACTCCATTTACATGTCGAGACCTGAAAAATAACCAAATATGAGTGATATTGTTATTATAAGTGCTAACGCAGACGGACTATTTTACCCGTGCATTGATAGCAGTGAGCTAATGCTAGTTTATTGTTGACACATAATAAATCGGTGGCTGCTTCTGCTTGGTCTCAAACTTTTAAAACATTTAAAACACATATTATTTTCATCATATTAGCTTGATTCCATTCGCTTCACTAAAATCTCATTAGCAATTTGTATTGGATTAATCTCAGACGTGTATTCATGAGTCGGGCTTGAGCGTCTACACAAATGTTTCCCCCGTTTGGTTTCGGATATTTCCAAGGACATTTTAATTTGCTGCCTTGTTAACGCGGTGCGGGTGATGTGGAGGCCACATGTTTCAACGGCCTGTAAAGAGTTTCTCATCAGTCGTCACTTCCTGCTCGGCGAAGGTCATTTTTCGTAAACCTGACAGTCCGACTCAACTGAATGATTCATCAACACGAATCAAGGATTCTATTCAAATTTCTTCCCTAGGTAGAGTTGCATTTTGCCGCATTCCTGTGAGAATCCTGCGTGCGACTGAAGCATTATACACCTCAACTGATTTAGCAAGATTTAAATCTTTATTTCTGTAGAAATCTTCCAAATTTTGAGAGCTTTGTAATTCTTTTTAGTTATCAAATTTACATCATAAGCTTAATTTTAGCATTAATAAAACATTTTTTGTCTATACTAGTTTAAATATGTTGAGAAAATTACTATACAAATAAGATATTTAGTTATTTCCACATTAAACATTTTTTTTCAGATTCTGCAACATCCTGAGGATGCGTGTTTTCAAAATAAAATGTTTATTTGTATTGTAAAAGTTCTGCTAATTTCTAGATTAAAAAATGTATCAAGTAAAATTAATGAGCTGCACGGAAAGATAGTTTCACACATCAACCAATCAATCAATCAATGTTTATTTATATAGCCCGAAATCACGAGTGTCTCATTTTCAGCATTATGTTCCTAAAATATTTTTTTTTACCTCATAATCGTGACTTTTATCTCATAAATTTGACATTTAATTTCACAATTTCGATTTTTTTATCTTATAATTCATAATTTCAACTTTTTATCTCATAAATATGACTTTTGTCTCGTAATTTTGACATTTTATCTCATCATTTGGACTTTTTACCTCATGATTATGACTATTATCTCGTAAATTTTACATGTTATCTCATAATTTTGATTTTTTTTCATCTCTTTATTTCGACATTTAATCTCATAATCATGATTTTTATCTAATGATTTCAACGTTTATCTCATAATCATGACTTTTATCTCTAAAATTTGAAATGTTGTTTCCTAATTTCGACTTTTTGTTTTATAATTTCGAATTATTTGTCTCATAATTCCAATTTGTTATCTCATAATTATGACTTTTATCTAGTAATTTTGACATTCAATCCCATAATCATGATTTTTTTATCTCATCATTTCGACTTTTTATCTCATCATTTCGACTTTTTACCTCATAATTATGACTTTTATCTCGTAAATGTTACATTTTTCTCATAATTTCAATTTGTTATCTCATAATTTCGATTTTTCATCTCATTATTTTGACATTTAATCTCATAATCATAATTTTTTTTCTCAGAATTTCAATTTTTTTACCTCATAATCATGACTTTAATCTCATAAATTTTACATTTTATCTCATAATTTCGATATTTTATTTTATAATTTCGAATATGTTGTCTCATAATTTTGACATTTTATCTCGTAAATGTTACATTTTTCTCATAATTTCAATTTGTTATCTCATAATTTCGATTTTTCATCTCATTATTTTGACATTTAATCTCATAATCATAATTTTTTTTCTCAGAATTTCAATTTTTTTACCTCATAATCATGACTTTAATCTCATAAATTTTACATTTTATCTCATAATTTCGATATTTTATTTTATAATTTCGAATATGTTGTCTCATAATCATGACTTTTTATCTCATAACTTTTACTTTTTATCTCATCATTTCGACTATTTACCTCACAATTATGACTATTATCTCGTAAATTTGACATGTTATCTCATAATTTCGATTTTTTTTCATCTCTTTAATTCGACATTTAATCTCATATTTATGATTTTTTATCTAATGATTTCAACGTTTATCTCATAATCATGACTTTTATCTCATAAATTTGAAATGTTGCTTCATAATTTCGACTTTTTGTTTTATAATTTCGAATTATTTGTCTCATAATTTCAATTTGTTATTTCATAATTATGACTTTTATCTAATAATTTTGACACTCAATCCCATAATCATGATTTTTTTTATCTCACCATTTTGACTTTTTATCTCATAATTTCGATTTTTCATCTAATTTTTTCGACATTCAATCTCATAATCATGATTTTTTTTCTCATAATTTCAATGTTTTACCTCATAATCATGACTTTTATCTCGTAAATTTGACATTTTATCTCATAATTTCGATTTTTTTATCTTATAATTTCGAATATGTTGTCTCATAATTTAGATTTTATACCTCATAATCATGACTTTTATTTCGTAATTTTGACATTTAATCCCATAATCATGATTTTTTTTAATCCATAATTTTTACTTTTTATCACATAATTTAGATTTTTCATCTCATTATTTCGACATTTAATCTCATAATCATGATTTTTTGTATCTCATAATTTAAATTTTTTACCTCATAATCATGACTTTTATTTTGTAAATTTGACATTTTATCTCAGATTTTCGATTTTTTTATTTTATAATTTCACATTTTTAGTCTCATAATTTAAATTTTGTACCTCATAATCATGACTTTAATCTCATAAAATTGACATTTTATCTCATAATTTCGATTTTTTTATCTTATCATTTCGAATATGTTGTCTCATAATTTCAATTTTATTACCTCACAATCATGACTTTTATCTCGTCATTTTGACATTTAATCCCATAATCATGATTTTTTTATCTCATCATTTTGACTTTTTATCTCATAACTTCGATTTTTCATCTCATTATTTCGACCTTTTCCCTCATAATCATGACTTTAATCTCGTAAATTTGACATTTTATCTCATAATTTCGAATATATTGTCTCATAATTTAGATTTTTTTACCTCATAATCATGACTTTTATTTCGTAATTTTGACATTTAATCCCATAATCATGATTTTTTTAATCCATAATTTTTACTTTTTATCACATAATTTAGATTTTTCATCTCATTATTTCGACATTTAATCTCATAATCATGATTTTTTTTATCTCATAATTTCAATTTTATACCTCATAATCATGACTTTTATCTCGTAAATTTGACATATGATCTCATAATTTCGATTTTTTTTTTTACTTTATAATTTCACATTTTTTGTCTCATAATTTCAATTTTTTTTACCTCATAATCATGACTTTTATCTTGTAATTTTAATATTTAATTCCATAATCATGATTTTTTTTATCTCATCATTTTGACTTTTTATCACATAATTCCAATGTTTTTATCTCATAATTTCGATATTTAATCTCATAATCATGAATTGTTTTTGTAACCTCATAATTCCAATTTTTGTATCTCATAATCTGCACTCGTTATCTCACAGTTAAGACTTACAATTGGGGTGTTTCCATGTTTTTGTTTGGTGTCAGAAAAAAGGGACGTCCACACATTTCAAAGAACGTGGACGACGTTCGGCTCCAGTCCGAGGCATAACTTCCCTCCCCCTCAACGCGCTGAGGTTGCAGGCAGACAAAGTAGCGGCAGCGGATGTTTGAAATGAATTCTTCCAAGAAGGCTGTCAGGCTGCATCGTTCAGGCAGATTTATAGAAGTGGGCGTCCTTTCATTGTGTATTCCAAGCATAGGATTTAGTCCTTTGGAGCCGGAGCTTCTTCTCTTTTATGAGCGTGACAATCTTGCGTTTGTCCGAACCTTGAAACACCCTTCCTGCCTGCAGATACCTAACGCTCTTATCACCTGCATTATATTGAAATTGCTCCCACACTTGAGAGACCGCTGAGGCAATGGATTAGAAAAACACTCTTTATTTCATTTCTCTTTCCCCCCCACTTCATCTTAAGATAGCAGCTCTCTCCTCTGGAGCCTTCTGTGGGATTGGATGTGGTGGGATGTAGGGGGGGGGGGGGGGGTAGTACCTGGGAAAACTAAGCCCCTTTTTAGAACAGACCGAGGAACTGTTTCAGAGTCCCTGGTGTACTCACGCACAACTACAAGGCCGCCGTGTTTCCATTGGACGGTTTTAGTCTCACCGTGGCCCACATAACTCTTTAGAACGTTAGACTTTGTAGACAATCTATATCATCTGCACCATTTTATGCCTCATTCCTGTGAGAATCCTGCGTGCGACTGACGCGTTAAGCAACGGGGTAAGCCGCTTACCTGACACGTGAAACGTGACGGAATTGGGGGGGTTGTGCTATCCACTTTAACCACCAGATGGCAGTAGAGTGTTGACTCCTTGTTCTGAGGGCTTGTTTACTTTACTTTACTTTACTTTACTTTACTTTACTCTACTTTATCATAAACTTAATTTTAGCATGGCAAAAATGATATTTTAAGATACAATTTTATCTTATAATTTCAACTTTTTACCTCATAATTATACATTAGACATTTTATCTCTTAATTTTCATTTTTCAACTCATAATTTCGACATTTAATGTCAAAATTATGATTTTATTTGTCTTATAATTATACATTTTATCTCATAACTTCAACTTGCTACCTCATAATTATGACTTTTATCTCATAAATTAGACATTTTATCTCATAATTTCGATTTTTAATCTCAGAATTTTGACTTTTTATCTCATAATTTCGATTTTTCATCTCATAATTTAATATTAATAATTAATATTTTAATAATGATATAATAATAATATGTTTAAATTAATAACTAATAAATTAATAAATAATACATTTATTTATTATTTATTATTTATTTATCATTTAAATAATAATTTCGACATTTAATGTCATAATTATGATTTTATTATCTCATAATTATAACTTTTACTCTCATAACTTCAACTTTTTACCTCACAATTATCACATAAATTAGACATTTTATCTCAAAATTTTGACATTTAATGTCATAATTATGATTATTTTTATCTCATAACTTAAACTTTTTACCTCATAATTATGACTTGTTTCTCATAAATTTGACATTTTATCTCATAATTTCGATTTTTCAACTCATAATTTCGACATTTAATGTCAAAATTATGATTTTTTGTATCTTATAATTATACATTTTATCTCATAACTTCAACTTGCTACCTCATAATTATGACTTTTATCTCATAAATTAGACATTGTATCTCATAATTTCGATTTTTAATCTCAGAATTTTGACTTTTATCTCATAGTTTCGATTTTTCATCTCATAATTTAATATTAATAATTAATATTATAATCATTATATAATAATAATATGTTTAAATTAATAACTAATAAATTAATAAATAATACATTTATTTATTATTTATTTATCATTTAAATAATAATTTCGACATTTAATGTCATAATTATGATTTTATTATCTCATAATTATAACTTTTACTCTCATAACTTCAACTTTTTACCTCATAATTATCACATAAATTAGACATTTTATCTCATAATTTTGACATTTAATGTCATAATTATGATTATTTTTATCTCATAATTGTACATTTTTATCTCATAACTTAAACTTTTTACCTCATAATTATGACTTGTATCTCATAAATTTGACATTTTATCTCATAATTTCGATTTTTCAACTCATAATTTCGACATTTAATGTCAAAATTATGATTTTTTGTATCTTATATTTATACATTTTATCTCATAACTTCAACTTGCTACCTCATAATTATGACTTTTATCTCATAAATTAGACATTTTATCTCATAATTTCGATTTTTAATCTCAGAATTTTGACTTTTATCTCATAGTTTCGATTTTTCATCTCATAATTTAATATTAATAATTAATATTATAATAATTATGTAATAATAATATGTTTAAATTGATAACTAATAAATAAATAAATAATACATTTATTATTTATTATTTATTTATCATTTAAATAATAATTTCGACATTTAATGTCATAATTATGATTTTATTATCTCATAATTATAACTTTTACTCTCATAACTTCAACTTTTTACCTCATAATTATCACATAAATTAGACATTTTATTTCATAATTTTGACATTTAATGTCATAATTATGATTATTCGTATCTCATAATTGTACATTTTTATCTCATAACTTAAACTTTTTACCTCGTAATTATGACTTTTATCTCATAAATTTGACATTTTATCTCATAATTTTGATTTTTCAACTCATAATTTCGACATTTAATGTCAAAATTATGATTTTATTTGTCTTATAATCATACATTTTATCTCATAACTTCAACTTGCTACCTCATAATTATGACTTTTATCTCATAAAGTAGACATTTTATCTCATAATTTCGATTTTTAATCTCAGAATTTTGACTTTTATCTCATAGTTTCGATTTTTCATCTCATCATTTAATATTAATAATTAATATTATAATAATTATATAATAATAATATGTTTAAATTAATAACTAATAAATTAATAAATAATACATTTATTTATTATTTATTATTTATTTATCATTTAAATAATAATTTCGACATTTAATGTCATAATTTTGATTTTATTATCTCATAATTATAACTTTTACTCTCATAACTTCAACTTTTTACCTCATAATTATCACATAAATTAGACATTTTATCTCATAATTTTGACATTTAATGTCATAATTATGATTATTTTTATCTCATAACTTAAACTTTTTACCTCATAATTATGACTTGTATCTCATAAATTTGACATTTTATCTCATAATTTTGATTTTTCAATTCATAATTTTCGACATTTAATGTCAACATTATGATTTTATTTGTCTTATAATTATACATTTTATCTCATAACTTCAACTTGCTACCTCATAATTATGACTTTTATCTCATAAATTAGACATTTTATCTCATAATTTCGATATTTAATCTCAGAATTTTGACTTTTATCTCATAGTTTCGATTTTTCATCTCATAATTTAATATTAATAATTAATATTATAATAATTATATAATAATAATATGTTTAAATTAATAACTAATAAATTAATAAATAATACTTTTATTTATTATTTATTATTTATTTATCATTTAAATAATAATTTCGACATTTAATGTCATAATTCTGATTTTATTATCTCATAATTATAACTTTTACGGTCATAAATTCAACTTTTTACCTCATAATTATCACATAAATTAGACATTTTATCTCATAATTTTGACATTTAATGTCATTATTATGATTATTTGTATCTCATAATTGTACATTTTTATCTTATAACTTGAACTTTTTACCTCGTAATTATGACTTTTATCTCATAAATTTGACATTTTATCTCATAATTTTGATTTTTCAACTCATAATTTTGACTTTTATCTCATAATTTCGATTTTTCATCTCATAATTTAATATGAATAATTAATATTATAATAATTACATAACAATTAATATTTTTAAATTAATAACTAATAAATTAATAAATAATACATTTATTTATCATTTATTTATTATTTATTATTTATTTATCATTTAAATAATAATTTCAACATTTAATGTCATAATTATGATTTTATTATCTCATAATTATAACTTTTACTCTCATAACTTCAACTTTTTACCTCATAATTATGACTGTCGTCTCGTAATTTTGAAATTTTATCTCATAATTCCGATTCTTTATTTTATAATTTCTATTGTCCTCTTTCTCCAGTGATAACTTGATACTTGTTAAAAACGAACTTTATCGTTTATTTTAAATCTACATCAAGTTCTAACCTAGTGACCATAATTAAAGTACAGTAGCATAGTAGGCCGAGGTATTCATTAAAAACAAGGCAGAGATTTTATTTATACTTATAAATTCTAACACTACACACAGTTTGAACAGTAACACTGTGTTTGAACATTTCATTAAGTGATTATTTTGTTTCATTTTGTGTCTTTGTTTTTGTCAGTTACATTTCAGTGAGACTTTTAGTGACGCGATAAAATATTAAAAGGACTAACGCTGTAATTTCTTCGGTTCTTGTTTTACTGGCATTTCTACTCAGTACCACAGTACCGGGCGAGCCTTTCGGAGGCGACTGTAACCGCAGCCTAATTCACAGCACCGCTCTATATTTGCATCGTCCTTCATTAATAAATCACGGCGTGGAAGAAATCAAGCAAGGATGTCACCAAGAACATCGGAAGTCTCCCACTAAATATCTGCGGAGTCGCAGAAGACGACAAACGACAGGAGCAGCGTGGAACAAAACGCCCTTGAACAGAATTAGTGTCCAACTGTGAGAGATTCATATTCATATAAACATGTTCTTCTCATAAGCTATTCTGTTTAGGGGCTTGTTGTCTGCTTGTAAAACTAATTGCAAGTGATAATAAAGTTTAAATATTCCCTTTTAATCGCTCATGTTAGGCGTTTATGATCCACATGATCCAAGCTATGGTATATAGATGATATGAATCAGGGGTGCCCAAAAATCAAAACATGCGGGGGCCATTTTGATATTGTTCCTATTCAAAACCAATACCAAAAATGGATTTTTTTTTTTTTTTAACTTTATGTCTCAGTCATAAAAAAATGCTAAAAAATAAGAGATGTACTATTTTTTTTTTTCTTAATCAACGCTTGAATATCTACATCAAGATCTGGATCTAGTGGAAAAAAAGAATAACAATAAACAAAAACAATAATAATACAAATATATATATATCTATATATGTAATATATTGTAGCAAATATTGTTGTGGTTTTCCATAAGATAACAGGGTTTTGACAAAAAAGGCTTAACACATAAAAAAAAAAAAAAATAATAATAATAATAATAAAAAATATATAATAATTTAAAAAAAAAAAATATATATATATATATATATATATATATATATATATATTTATTTGTATTTTTATTTATTTATTTGTATTTTATTGTATTTGTTTGATTATATATTATTAAAAATAATTATAATAACATAAATGAATACAAATATATATATATATATATATATATATAATTTAATTATTCTTTTATTATTTAATATATATATATATATATATATATATATATATTTATTTATATATGTATAGATATATATAATATATATATATATATATATATATATATATATATATATATATATATATATATATTAAATAATAAAAAAATAATTAAAAAAAAATTATATATATATATATATATATATATATATATTTGTATTCATTTATGTTATTGTAATTATTTTTAATAATATATAATCAAATAAATACAATAAAATACAAATAAATATATATATATATATATATATATATATAAATATATATATAATATATATAAAATATAATATATATATAATATATATATATATATATATATATATATATATATATATATATATATATATATATATATAATTTGTATCTTTATTTCATTTTTTAAATGTATTTTATGTTATTTTATTTTTCAAAACCCTGTTATCTTATGGAAAACCACAACAATATTTGCTATATATATGCATATATATATATATATATATATAAATATATGTATATATATATTTTTTTTTAAATTAATTAATTAATTTATTTAAATATATATATATATATATATATATATATATATATATATATATATATATATATATATATATATATATATACACATATATTTATATTTTATTTTATTATTATTTTTTTATCTATTATTATTATTATTATTATTTTTAAATGTTTTAAGCCTTTTTTGTCAAAACCCTGTTATCTAATGGAAAACCACAACAACATTTGCAATATTTTACCTAAAATAATTTTCAAAATGGAATGATTGACATGAAGTCAATGGATCCTTAAATTTCTCAATATTTCATAACAACTTAGATTTTTTTTTTTTTTTTTTTTTTTTTTTTTTTTTTTTTTTTTTTTTAATTATTAGTTTTTTAGCAATCACAGTTATAAGAAAAAAGCAAAACAAAAAAATCACTAAAATTCTCAGTGATCCAAAAGGGCCCCAATCATTAACATGTGTATAATAAGTCATACACATACAAAAAACATATCTTCCACCACCCAAAAAGCAGAACATTCAATGAAACCTGAGCCTCCTCATCGTCAGTCTGTGGGAGAAAAAAAAAAATCGCATCCCCTGAATTGCCTCTCATTCATTTCGTAATTTAATTAAAATGAAAGGACCTCCTGATCTGGCAAGGGGTGGAAACAAAAGGGACGTTGTGTCCGACAATGGCGAGGAAACACACAGGATATGAGGAACACAACTTGGCCTCTGTGTCGCTCAGACAGGCCGGACACATTAAAGCAATTAGCTCCGTTTGAAAGGAAGCGACCTATTGGAGATGACATGGCCAAGATAATAACTGCATTGGCAGTGCATCAGTGGAGGACCAGAAGTAGATCCTCCGCCTCATTTATCGACGGCGGAGCTTTTATTATCGATGCTATCGGCTCATTTTTATGTGTGGTTTCCGTCCGACTCTTGTTTTCGTGACCCCCTGCATGTCGCGTGCGTGCCTGCACCTGACGTGCCTGTGTACTTTCTACCTGCTGATCTTCCCCAGTGGGTTTTTTTTTATTGTTTCATCCAAACGCCCCACAGCTTCTTTTATTTCTGCTGTTTCCTACTAAAACAAATAAATTAAAAAAAAGGTAGAAGATTGTGGACCCGATGAGATCCGTTCACGTCCCCCGGTAGACCCGGGGCATTTACCTCAGCACAGCGTTGGCATTTTGCTGGAATAAGTCAGCCGAGAAGTCAATAGTAGCAACAAAGGTCACGTGAATCAAGAGAGCAAAATATCAACATGCATCCTGCAGCCACACACACACACACGCACACACACACACACACATACACACACACACACACACACACATTTGTGTATTTAGTACCTTTTTGAGACCTGAGAAAAATGCCTACATCTTTAGGACCAGCCTTTCTAGATATATAAAGATGTGTATTTACAACATTAATAATATATACATACTATGCAAATATATAAAAAAAAGCTTGCTTTGAAAAATTTGTTGGAATTTCACAAGAAAAAGGTCACAATTTCACAAGAAAAACTTAGAATTTTGGCAGTGGTATAATAAAAGTCGTCATTTTACTCAATGCAAGTCAAAGTTTTGCAAGAAAAAGCATTTGTGTAATATTATGATAAAAAATGGAATTTTACTCAATAGCAGTCACAATTTTAAACGAAAAGTGTACAATTTTGGCAATTTTGTGAAAAGAGTCGTCATTTTACTCGACAAATTTATAAGAAAACTTAAAAATTTGGGCAATATTCTAATAATAATCGGAACTTTACTCGGCAAAATTATGACAAAAGTCATATTTTTACTCAAAAAATGTCACTGTTTTACAAGAACAACAAGAAAATTGGCAATATTGTGATAAAAGTCAGAATTGTATATGAGAAATGTCACCATTTTGCATGAAAAAGTAATACTTTTAAGAGAAAATATTGCAATATTACAGAAACAGAAAGAAAAATGCCTACCTCTTTAGGACCAGCCTTTCTAGATATATAAAGATGTGTATTTACAACATTAATAATATATACATACCGGTACTATACAAATATATAAAAAAAGCTTAATGTGAAAAATTTGTTGGAATTTCACAAGAAAAAGGTCACAATTTCACAAGAAAAACTTAGAATTTTGGCAGTGGTATAATAAAAGTTGTCATTTTGCTCAACGCAAGTCAAAGTTTTGCAAGAAAAACTGAACATTTGTGTAATATTATGATAAAAAATTTAATTTTACTCAATAGCAGTCACAATTTTAAACGAAAAGTGTACAATTTTGGCAATTTTGTGAAGAGTCGTCATTTTACTCGACAAATTTATAAGAAAACTTAAAAATGTGGGCAATATTCTAATAATAATCGGCGAAATCATGACAAAAGTCATATTTTTACTCAAAAAATGTCACTGTTTTACAAGAACAACAAGACAATTGGCAATATTGTGATACAAGTCAGAATTGTATATGACGAATGTCAGCATTTTGCATGAAAAAGTAATACTTTTAAGAGAAAATATTGCAATATTACAGAAACAGAAAGAAAAATGCCTACCTCTAGTATCATAATAAAAGTCGTAATTTTACTCAGCTCAAGTCAACTGAACATTTGTGCAATATTGTAATAAAAGTTGGAATTTTACTCAATAACAGTCGCAATTTTACAAGAAAAACTTCCAATTTTGGCAATTTTATGAAAATAGTCCTAATATAGTTTGATTTAATTTAATTTTATAAGAACATTTTAAAATTAGGGCAATAATCTAATAATAATCGGAATTTTACTCGACAAAATGCTGACAAAAGTCATATTTTTGCTCAAAAAATGTCACTGTTTTACGAGAACAAAAAAATTGGCAATATTGTGATAAAAGTCAGAATTTTACATGACAAATGTCACCGTTTTGCAGTAAAAAGTAATAATTTTACGAGAAAATATTGCAATATTATAGAAACAGAAAGAAAAATGCCTACCTCTAGTATTATAATACAAGTCGTAATTTTACACAACTCAAGTCAACTGAACATTTGTGCAATATTGTAATAAAAGTTGGAATTTTACTCAATAACAGTCGCAATTTTACAAGAAAAACTTACAATTTTGGCAATTTTATGAAAAGAGTCCTAATTTAGTTTGATTTAATTTAATTTTATAAGAACATTTTAAAATTAGGGCAATAATCTAATAATAATCGGAATTTTACTCGACAAAATGATGACAAAAGTCATATTTTTGCTCAAAAAATGTCACTGTTTTACGAGAACAACCAAAAAATTGGCAATATTGTCAATAATGTCACAATTTTGCAGTAAAAAGTAATAATGTTACGAGAAAATATTGCAATATTACAGAAACAGAAAGAAAATTGCCTACCTCTAGTATTATAATAAACGTCGTAATTGTATTCAATGCAATTCAACATTTTACAAGAAAAAGTGAACATTTATGCAATATTATGATAAAAAGTTTGAATTTTACTCAATAACTGTCGCAATTTTACAAGAAAAAGCTTACAATTTTGGCAATTTTGTGAAAAGAGTAGTCATTTTACTCGACAAAAGTCGCAATATTATAAGAAAACTTGAAAATTTGGGCGATATTCTATGATGACAAAAGTCATATTTTTACACAAAAAATGTCACTGTTTTACGTGAACAAAAAAAAATTGGCAATATTGTGATAAAAGTCAGAATTTTATGTGACAAATGTCACCATTTTGCATGAAAAAGTCATGATTTTACATAAAAAAGTGATAATTTTACGAGAAAATATTGCAATATTACAGAAACAGAAAGAAAAATGCCTGCCTCTAGTATTATAATAAAAGTCGTCCTTTTACTCAGCGCAAGTCAACATTTTACAAGAAAGACTGAACATTTGTGCAATATTATGACAAAAGTTGGAATTTCACTCAATAGCAGTCGCAATTGTACATGAAAAGCTTACAATTTTGGTAATTTTGTGAAAAGAGTCGTCATTTTACTCCACAAAAGTCGCAATTTTATAAGAAAACTTGAAAATGTGTGCAACATTTCAATAATAATCTTAAATTTACTCGGCGAAATAATGACAAAAGTCATATTTTTTCTCAAAGAAATTCATTGTTTTACGAGAACAACACAAAAATGGCAATGTTGTGATAAAAGTCAGAATTTGATGTGACAAATGTCACCATTTTGCATGAAAAAGTAATAATTTTACGAGAAAATATTGCAATATTACAGAAACAGAAAGAAAATAGCCTACCTCTAGTATTATAATAAAAGTGTCATGACTTGGTCCTGGGTGTTTGGTTTTCCGGAATGCAACGGAAAGTTGGCTCGGGCGAGACGGGAATGTAAATACATGATTTATTTAATACATCAAAATAAAGTACAAACGAAAAGCGCGCACAGTGGC
This sequence comes from Nerophis lumbriciformis, assembly GCF_033978685.3. NCBI lineage: Eukaryota > Metazoa > Chordata > Actinopteri > Syngnathiformes > Syngnathidae > Nerophis > Nerophis lumbriciformis. Next base: position 23,378,369 of record NC_084562.2, read on the forward strand.
GGAGAACAAACTATGAAACCAAAAGACTATAGCAAAAAAAAGTACAAAAAAAACTTACTTGGCATGGACAAAAGGAGCAGCATGAACGATGGACATGAAAAAAAGTGTCAGAAATGTGCAGAGCAAAAATGTGGGATGTCACCAGAAAGACAAACTGAAAACAATGAACTTAAATACTACAGACATGTTTAACGAAAACAGGTGCGTGACTCAAAAACGTGAAACAGGTGCGTGACGTGACAGGTGAAAACTAATGGTTGCTATGGTGACAAAACAAAAGTGCACAAAAAGTCCAAAAACAAAACCGAACATGACCAAAACAAAAACATGATCACACAGACATGACAAAAAGTCCTAATTTTACTCAACGTAAGTCAAATTTTTACGAAAAAAATTGAACATTTGTGCAATATTATGATAAAAGTTGGAATTTTACTCAATAGCAGTCGCAATTTTACAAGAAAGGTTTAAAATGTTGGCAATTTTATTAAAAAAAAAAGAGTCCTAATTTAATTTTTTTTTATTTTAAAAGAAAACTTAAAAATGTTGGCAACATTCTAACAATAATCGGAATTTTACTCGGCAAAATGATGACAAAAGTCACATTTTTACTCAAGAACAATTGTTCTTACAAGAAAAACGGAAAAAAAATTGGGCAATATTGTGATGAAAGTCAGAATTTTACCCGACAAATGTCGTCATTTTGCATTAAAACGTACACATTTTACGAGACAATATTGCAATATTACAGAAACAGAAAGAATATGAGAAATTGTTCCCAATTTTTTTAAGAAACAAGTCGACACATTGTGAGAAAAAGACTGCTTTTGGTTATTTAAAAAAAAAAAAAAAAATGTTTGTTATAGTTTTTTAATCTTCATTATTTACTTCAAGTTATTACAGTATGTCTCTATATACATATTTATTGTATTTGTTTAATTAATTTTGACCAGAGGGGGGAGCACTTTTAAAAGCGACACACAGTCAATTTGAAAAATCCCTTCTTTTTTGGGACCACCCTCATTTTGCCCAGCAGGGGTGCAAATGAGCAGGGCCGGCCCGTGGCATAGGCCGTATAGGCAAATGCTAAGGGCGCCGTCCATCAGGGGGCGCCACGCCAGTGCCACAAATGGAGAAAAAAAAAAAAAAAAAAAAAAAAAGTTGGTATTATTATTTCTAAATACAAAAAAATAATCCCACGTTAATTAAAATACAAAGTAAAGCCTATTTAATAGAAATATTATTTGTTACAACATTACGCCGCCCCCCCCTCTCCCCCGCACGGTGCGCCCCCTCCCTTCCCGTATCATGACTCTTTTTGGACGTCACCACATCAAAAAATCAACACAAGATGTCAAAACGGCCAAAACTGTCAGGTGCCCAGGGAAGAAAAAAGAGAAAAGAAGAGGAGTAGAAACGAGAAAAAGACAGAGGTAGCAGGTAGGTAACGTTAGCCTGTCTGTTACAGAATGTGATAGTAGCTTGCTTTTTAGCATTAAGCTAATGTTACATGATTCGGCAATTGCTAATCAATAAATAGCTAGTTCTGTTTTAACGTCGGGTTAATATTGTGGAGGGGGCTAAATTGTTATGGAAAATAATAATGTAACAGGTAATTACAGTACTCCCACCTTACATTCCTCAGGGACATTTGTATTAGATCTTTTAAGCAGCTGTTTTTTGTTTACATTGTTATTGCCTTCTGGTTAGCTAATGTTTGCCCTGCAGGTAATAGTCACTTTTCCACCCCTTTATATATTAGGTATAGTTGTAAGTAAAAAAAAAAAGGTCAAAGACAAAGCTATTCGGTTTCTTGTGAGTATATACACTTCACTGCCGATGTGGGGGGGGCGCCACCTAAAATCTTGCCTAGGGCGCCAGATTGGTTAGCAAATGAGACATTCTCTATTAGATGCAATGTTATTGGGACCATGATTTATGTCATCACTTGTTCACACCTCCTCATATGGAAGCTACTTTTCCTTGTTGATGTCTCAAGAAGGGTAGAAATACAACAACAGACACACACACACACACACACACGCACGCTTTGAAGCGCACGTCTTGCAGAGTTCTACGATTGAAATGAAGTTCCCTGTCGGGACTGCTCGCCCCCCCTCAAGGATTCTGAGAACCTTCTCCAGCATTGTGCAGAAATAAAGATTAAAGGCACGGCACCAACTCAAGCTGCAGTCCGTAACGATTAACGCTATTACTGATAAACAAAAAAATCCGATTAGCGATTTGTATTCATACCGATTCTAAATTGGTTCATAAATAAATAAATAAAAAATTTAAAAAGTAAATTTTTTAATTATTATAATTTTCTTTCTAATAATCAATGTTTATAAAAGTATGTTTTTGGGCCATCGTCATGTTTTGTTTCATTATAATTATTATACCAATAAATACAGTGCGAGAATCGGTTTGAATCGAGTATTGATTCTGAATTGAATCGTCACACCAGCAATTGGAATCGGATCGTTAAATACCCAAAGATGCACACCCCTACCTGGTGGATGTTTGAGCACACTGCAGCTAGTCGTGGATACTCCCACTCCTTAAGCACGCAGGATTCTCACAGGAATGAGGCAAAAATACAACTCTACTCCTCCTCAAACAGTTCTTTGGCAACAACCGTCGGACAGAATCGACTCCGGTGATTTCGCGCTGGTAAAAAGTGTTAAACTGCCGTTAGTTTCGACGCGTGCTTAGCTGGAACCGGAGAAAACGTGGACGTTTTTTTTTTTTTCACGTTGCGTCCATTCAATCAATTAATGACATCACTGATGAAGCCGGGAGAAGTGCTTAGCAGTAAAAGACAAGGACAAGGACGGCGAGATAGCGCCGGCCAGCGATAAATCACATCCCTTAAACTAATGAGAGAGGAGGTGAGGAGCGATCCGCATAATTCCTTCTTATAGCCCGCATGTTGCTCCCGTCGCACATGTCTGGAGGGCGCGCCGAGGCGCTCTGGTGTTGGAGTCGCGCCAAAAGCGCCGCGGAGTGGAATCCACTTTGTTTGACTTTGAAGGCGTTTGATTTACAGCTGCCGGTTCAGAGAGTACGCCGCCACGCCTCGCACTCCCGTTATGGGCTTCTGCGAGGGGGCGGGACCTCTTCGGGGGATCAAACGATACCAAAGCCTCGACGCCTGATCGAACACGAGGAGTGATACTGTGTCCCGCCATAGCGCCATGTTTGTGTGTCACTTGAAGAAATAATTGAAGTGTGTTTTTAAATAACAACAAAAACTGTTACCGAAAATTCCAGACTACAAGCCGCTACTTTTTTTTCCCTACGCTTGAAACCCTGCGGCTTATAAAACGGTGCGCATGTTTTCCTCACTGACGGCCATAGAGCTTTCATTAAGACACTGAAATGGTGAGTTATTGTTTGTGCTACGGCGCCATCTTTTGGTTAAGTTCGCTGACTGCAGGTGCAGCTGGGTGAATGCCTAGAAGTGTTTTCCGCTGTTTAAAGATTTGAACCGGAAGTACAAGTGCCGTTCTCTCTTCTAATCGTCAGTAGTGTTTTTACTTCTTCATTTTTTAAAAATGTATTCTTAAAATAATAAATAAATAAAAAATACAAATGTATTTTTATTTTAGAAAATTACCGGAAGTACAAGTGCCGTTTTCTCTTCTAATCGTCAGTAGTGTTTCTACTTCTTCATTTTTAAAAAATGTATTCTTAAAATAATAAATAAATAAAAAATACAAATTACTTTTTTATTTTATAAAATTACCGGAAGTACACATGTCATTCTCTCTTCTAATGGTCCATAGCGTTTCTACTTTTTCATTTAAAAAAAATGTATTCTTAAAATAATAAATACAAAAAATAAAAAAAATTACTTTTTTTTTTTTTTTAATTATCGGAAGTAGAAGTGCCATTTTCTCTTCTAATCGTCCGTAGCGTTCTACTTCTTAATTAAAAAAAAAATGTATTCTTAAAATAATAAATAAATAAAAAATACAAATTTATTTCTATTTTAGAAAATTACCGGAAGTACAAGTGCCGTTTTCTCTTCTAATCGTCAGTAGTGTTTCTACTTCTTCATTTTTTTTAAATGTATTCTTAAAATAATAAATAAATAAAAAATACAAATTACTTTTTTATTTTAGAAAATTACCGGAAGTACAAATGTCATTCTCTCTTCTAATGGTCCATAGCGTTTCTACTTCTTCATTTAAAAAAAATGTATTCTTAAAATAATAAATACAAAAAATAAAAAATAAACTTTTTTTTTTTTAATTATCGGAAGTAGAAGTGTCATTTTCTCTTCTAATCGTCCGTAGCATTCTACTTCTTAATTTAAAAAAAATTTATTCTTAAAATAATAAAAAAATAAAAAAATACAAACTACTTTTTATTTTAGAAAATTACCGGAAGTAGAAGTGCCGTTTTCTCTTCTAATCGTCGGTAGCGTTTCTCCTTCATTATTTAAAAAAAATGTATTCTTAAAATAATAAATAAAAAAAATAAAAAAATAACTTTTTATTTTTTTAAATTCCTGGAAGTAGAAGTGCCGTTTTCTCTTCTAATCGTCCGTAGCTTTTCTACTTCTTTATTTAAAAAAAAAAAATTCTTAAAATAATAATTTATACAAAAATATATATATATAATTGTATTAAAAAAAAAATGAATCAATTTAGAATTCAGATGAATAAGAATCGCGATTTGGATGCTAAGCTAGTTTTTGTGCAGCCTTATTAATCATGTAGAAATCCATCGATACTGTGTACCTCAAAACTCTCGTGTCTCAAATTGGAATGGACTGAAATCTATTTAATCCCCCCCAAAAAACAGCTACATTTTAACGAAAAACGTGCAGAAAAATACACTTTTGGATAATAAATATCGTTTGAAAAATCGATGCGATACAGTGTTTTCCAGTGCCTCCACCTCAAAGAACCGCTCACCCCCAAATCCTCCACACCACACCTCCGCTCCGGACAGACTAACCTCCTCCAACCTCCTGAGGACAAAGCTACGAACAAATTACTTACAATATTAAGTGAAAAACAAACAATAAGTAATAAATTTAAAAAAAATTCAGTCTAAATAATTTTAAAACAAGTACAATGCCCAATAGAACCCATTTCTCAATCCTGTAAAATGGCCTGAAATTGATGAGTTCAGGTAACCTAAGATAAAATAACGCTAACATAGAACCACGCTGCTGTGTTAAAAAGATAAGAACCCACCCCCATCCCAATAAATTAGACCAGTGTTTTTCAACCACTGTCTAATTTCACCCTATTTGGGTTAAAAATATTTTTTTGCAAACCAGTAATTATAGTTTGCAAATGATGTGTTGTTGTTGAGTGTCTGTGCTGTCCAGAGCTCGGCAGAGTAACCGTGTAATACTCTTCCATATCAGTAGGTGGCAGCAGGTAGCAAATTGCTTTGTTAAATGTAGGAAACAGCGGGAGGCAGGGTGCAGGTAAAAAAAGGTATCTAATGCTTAAACCGAAAATAAACAAAAGGTGAGTGCCCCTAAGAAAAGGCATCGAAGCTTAGGGAAGGCTATGCAGAACGAAACTAAAACCTAACTGGCTACAAAGTAAACAAAAAACAGAATGCTGGACGACAGCAAAGACTTACTGTGGAGCAAAAGACGGCGTCCACAATGTACGCCCGAACATGACGTGATCAATCCACAATGTCCCCACAAAGACGGATAAAAACAACTAAAATATTATTGATTGCTAAAACAAAGCAGGTGCGGGGAATATCGCTCAAAGGAAGACACGAAACTGCTACAGGAAAATACAGAAAAAAGAGAAAAAGCCACCAAGATAGGAGCGCCAGACAAGAACTAAAACACTACATACGGGAAAACAGAAAAAAACTCAAAATAAGTCAGTGTGACAGGTGGTGACAGTACACCTACTTTGAGACAAGAGCTATATTGATGCATGCTTGGTTATGCTTTAAAGTCGTACCCAACAATTGCGACAACGACTTTTTACTGTCAACTGAGTTTCGTTTTTTAATGATTCCTCCAGATTTTTTCAACGCATTTAAAATGTATGTATAACATTTTTTTTTGCCTTTTTTTTAAGGAAAATACTATATAATAATAATAATAATAATAATAGATTTTATTTGTAAAAAGCACTTTCCATTGAGCAAACAACCTCAAAGTGCTACAGTGTATTAAAATAATAATAATAATAACTATGCCCATTCTCCCTTTTCTGTCTACAACACTGTGTCTGCTTGTAAGTACTCTGTGTGTGTGCGCTGCCGAACACGCTCCCCTGCTCGTAAAACCAGCAAGTTAAAAAAAATATGGCGAACCGGTACTTTCCAAACAGGAGTATAGTACCGTTTTTTATTCATTAGCACCGCGATACTACACTAGTACCGGTATACCGTACAACACTGATTGACACTAATACCTAATAACACAAATGTGTCTTTAAATATATGTCTAATTTTTTTTCTGGCCTTTTAGAAGAAATACTTGCATGATAAATTACATGAAGACGTCATGGACAAAAAAAAAAAAAAAAATGACACCACCCCCGGGCCACAAATTGATCGCCTGTCTGCAAGGAACACTGACTCTCACATGCTTGAAACCTTACACCGACACCCACCAGGCTTTTTGCTGTGACTGTTGTGTGTTTGCGGCAACACACAGGCGCCCGAGTCGGCAGTAATACGTTGTTGCCAAAACAAAACGCGGTGGCCATGCAGAATTTGTCGTCAAACTCTCTATTTTTGCCTCCTCTCCAACGATGGCGAGCGCTAATGATGTATGAAAATGATGTAAACGTCTCATTGTTTTCTATTGCGCTGCGGCGCTCAATTGGTCCCACGCTCTTGGAGAGGACTCTTGTTTTTTATTTATTTATTTATTTTTTTAGGGGCTTTTAACACACCGATCAATTCCTCCTGTTTTTTTTTTTTTTTGTGGAAGTTACACCGTGGCGTTGCAGGGTCAGTGGTTGGTTGGATCATTCTGTTACGATCGCTAGTATTTCATGTACAAAAGATACGAGGAACAAAAATAGAGTGCAGCAGGAAAAAATTCCCAGGGGAACAAGGAAAAAAGGTCATTAGATCGTACATCGTAGATCATATGTTGTGGCGTAGTTGTGTACATGTTATGCATGTCACACTTTGCACTGTGGAGAAACCTCATCACTGCTGAGCCAATACTAATAGGTCACCTTGAACGGAAACAAAACGTTTCAGGTATCAAAAATATTCATCACGATAGAGACGTAATCGATAGCGATACAAAAATACGTTAGATGTATTTTTCGGTCTGAGAAACCGGATGTTGCGAAATAAGAATAACAGACCGAATAAATGTTACACAGCCGCAACTTCTTGGCACTAAACCTGCAGAAAATGTTCAATACTAATAGGTCACCTTGAACGGAAACAAAACGTTTCAGGTATCAAAAATATTCATCGCGATAGAGACGTAATCGATAGCGATACAAAAATACGTTAGATGTATTTTTCGGTCTGAGAAACCGGATGTTGCGAAATAAGAATAACAGACCGAATACATGTTACACAGCCGTCACTTCTTGGCACTAAACCTGCAGAAAATAGTTATTCCCAGGTTTCTCTATATTTACATTTTCACACTTTGCACTGTAGAGAAACCTCATCACTGCTGAGCTGTTACGATTGCTCGTTGTAGCGAAAGGTTGTGAAACCGAAGAACGGTTGAAGTATTTGATGTACAAAAGATACGAGTTACAAAAATAGAGGGCAGCAGGGAAAAATGCACGGGGGAACAAGGAAAACAAGGAAGTACCTGGCGTAACAGGTCATTAGATCGTACATGATGTGTATGTTGTGGCGTAGTTGCGTACATGTTATGCACGTCACACTTTGCGCTGTGGAGAAACCTCATCACTGCTGAGCCGATACTAATAGGTCACCTTGAACGGGAACAAAACGTTTCAGGTATCAAAAATATTCATCGCGATAGAGACGTAATCGATAGCGATACAAAAATGCGTTCGATGTATTTTTCGGTCTGAGAAACCGGATGTTGCGAAATAAGAATAACAGACCGAATACATGTTACACAGCCGTCACTTCTTGGCACTAAACCTGCAGAAAATAGTTCATCCAAGGTTTCTCTATGTTTACATGCTCACACATTGCACTGTGGAGAAACCTCATCACTGCTGAGCAAATACCTTCAGTTCAAAGTTATCAGGTATCGAAATATTCATCGCGATAGAGACGTAATCGATAGCGATACGAACATGCGTTCGGTATATTTTTTGGTCCGAGAAACCGGAAGTTTCGAAGCAAGGGCGGTTGCTCTGGTAACCGAGCAAAACAGGAAGTGATCAGTGAGCATGGGAGGAACACGCTAACAGCTAATCAGGTAACAGAATTAACTATCACATTTGTTTTGTCCATCTTGTTGTGTCGCGGTTGATTCTCTGCATGGAACGAGAAGAGAGTGTAAAAATGAAGAAATTGTGGATACAACAGGAAAAGTCACCTGGACAGTTTTTGGGGTTTTTTTTCAGACAGATTGTAGTCCTTCGCCACCGGTAGGGACTAAAGTGCAGGACTGTATAAATAAAACAAATATGCTACTTTTTTTTTTTGCACGAGTTTTTAACACACCGATCAAGTCCTCCTATGTTGTTTTTCCCATTGATTTTGTTCTGTTTGGTACTCAAAATGCAGACATTCTATATGTAATGCCCATTCGCTCCCTCTCCACGCCATTGTTGATAAGCGTGGCGATTGCTCATGTCACAGACGATCCCGGTCTCTCAGCTCGGTTGGTTGTAGAATTCTTTTTTTTTTTTTTTTGTGGACGTTACACCGTGGCGTTGCAGGGTCAGTGGTTGGTTGGATCATTCTGTTACGATCGCTCGTTGTAGCGGAAGATTGGTTGAAGTATTTAATGTAAAAAAAGATACGAGGAACAAAAATAGAGTGCAGCTGGTATATATATATATATATATATATATATATATATATATATATATATATATATATATATATATATATATATATATATATATATATATATATACATACATACGTGCATGCATATACACATACAAATATATATATATATATATATATATATATATATATATATATATATATATATATATATACACATACGTGCATGCATATACACATACAAATATATATATATATATATTTACATACGTGCATGCATATTAACATACTAATATATATATATATATATATATATATATATATATATATATATATATATACATACATATATATATATACATATACGTGCATGCATATACACATATATATATATATATATACATATATATATATATATATATATATATATATATATATATATATATATATATATATATATATATATATATATATATATATATATATATATATGTATGTGTGGGAAAAAAATCACAAGACTACTTCATCTCTACAGGCCTGTTTCATGAGGGGTCCCCTCAATCATCAGGAGATTTATATCTCAATCTCCTGATGATTGAGGGAACCCCTCATGAAACAGGCCTGTAGAGATGAAGTAGTCTTGTGATTTTTTTCCCACACATACATATATTGCGCTCTACTACGGTATCGAGCACTATTTTTTGGATAACCTTATTAAGACATATATATATATATATATATATATATATATATATATATATATATATATATATATATATATACATATATATATATATATATACATATATGTATATATATATATATATATATATATATATATATATATATATATATATATATATATATATATATATATATATATATATATATATATATATATATATATGTTTTTTTTATGTATATATGATGTTTATAAACTCATGAAATACGTCTCTGGACACATGAGGATTTTGAATATGACCAATGTATTATCTTGTAACTACTTGGTATCGGAATTGATACCCAAAATTGTGGTATCATCCAAATCTAATGTACAGTATCAAACGAGAGAAGAATAAGTGATTATTACATTTTAACAGAAGTGTAGATAGAACATGTTAAAACAGAAAATAAGCAGATATTAACAGTCATTGAACAAGTAGATTAATAATTCATTTTCTACCACTTGTCCATAATAATGTAGACAAAATAATAGGTGTATAAATGACACAATATAATACTGCATATGTCAGCAGACTAATTAGGTGTCTTTGTTTGTTTACTTACTAATAAAAGGCAAGTTGTCTAGTACGTTCACTATTTTATTTAAGGACTTTGGTTAAAATAAAGACAATAATGCCATTTTTTTGTGGTCCCCTTTTATTGGTATCGGGACAACACGAGTACACGCACACACCGAACACCCACTGGCAGAAAAGTAAGAGGTCATTAGATGGTAAATGATGTGTATGTTGTGGCGTAGATGCGTACATGTTATGTACATTATGTACAAGTTTTTAACACACCGATCAATTCCTCCTATGTTGTTTATCCTATTGATTTTGTTCTGTTTGGTACTCAAAATGCAGACTTTCATTAAGTATTGCCCGCCCTCTCTCCGTCTCCACGCCACTGTTGATAAGCGTGGCGATTGCTCATGTTACAGACGACCCCCGCCGAATTCATAACGATGAGATTATCTTGTCAAGGCTACAGTGTGTATATGTCGGCCATATCGATCCCGGCGCACAGTCCTAATGAATAAAGTACCGCCTCATGTGAACGTCTTACTATTTATACACTCTCAACACTGCTCTTCTTTCGTCCTTTCTCCTCCCCGCCGAGTCACCGAGACTCTTCCTTCCCTTCCGTTACAGATTAGTAGGGCTAAAAAAACGCTCCCTCGCACATTGTCGGAAATGTGTCACGCTGACATCTTGAGTCGCCGCACTCCTCGAGCGGGGGAGACGTGAGTGCTGGTGTGGGAGTGCCGAGTGGGGAGACTCATGTGTGTGTCTTTAAATGACAAATGAGGTCCGAGGGCAGGTTGTTTGTGGATTTCCAGAGAAGGTCACCAGGGTTTAGAGACCGAGATTATCCGAGATTGTTTCTTCTGCGGGCTGGCCGATGAATGCTGAAGCCGGTCTGACGGATTCTTAATGCATGGTGGAGGTACTTAAGAGTCAGAGAGGATGGCGTTGTTCTGTGGAGAAACCTCATCACTGCTGAGCCAATACTAATAGGTCACCTTGAACTGAAAGAAAACGCTTCAGGTATCAAAATATCAATCGCGATACAGACGTAATCGATAGCGATACAAAAATGCGTTCGATATATTTTTTGGTCCGAGAAATATAAATAACAGACCGAATACATGTTACACAGCCGTAACTTCCTGGCACGAAACCTGCAGTAAATAGTTCTTCCCAGGTTTCTCTTACGTATACATTTTCACATTTGCACTGTGGAGAAACCTCATCACTGCTGAGCCAATACTAATAGGTCATCTTGAACTGAAACAAAACGCTTCAGGTATCAAAATATCAATCACGATACAGACGTAATTGATAGCGATACAAAAATGCGTTAGGTATATTTTTTGGTTCGAGAAATAAGAATAGCAAACCGAATAAATGTTACACAGCCGTAACTTCTTGGCACAAAACCTGCAGAAAATAATTATTCCCAGGTTTCTCTATGTTTTGTATTTTCACACTCGATAGCAATACAAAAATGCGTAAGTATTTATTTTGGTCCGAGAAATAAGAATAGCAAACCAAATAAATGTTACACAGCCGTAACGTCTTGGCACGAAACCTGCAGAAAATAGTTCTTCCCAGGTTTCTCCATGTTTCATATTTTCACACTTTGCACTGTGGAGAAACCTCATCACTGCTTAGCCAATACTAATAGGTCACCTTGAACTGAAAAAAAACGTTTCAGGTATCAAAATATTCATCGCGATAGAGGCATAATCGATAGCAATACAAAAATGTGTTCGATATATTTTTGGGTCCGAGAAACCGGATGTTGCGGAATAAGAATAACAGACCGAATACATGTTACACATCCGTAACTTCTTGGCACGAAACCTGCAGTAAATAGTTCTTCCCAGGTTTCTCTTATGTTTACATTTTCACATTTGCACTGTGGAGAAACCTCATCACTGCTGAGCCAATACTAATAGATCACCTTGAACTGAAACAAAACGTTGCAGGTATGAAAATATTCATCGCGATAGAGATGTAATCGATAGCAATACAAAAATGCGATCGGTATATTTTTTGGTTCGAGAAATAAGAATAGCAGACCGAATAAATGTTACACAGCCGTAACTTCTTGGCACGAAACCTGCAGTAAATAGTTCTTCCCAGGTTTCTCTATGTTTTATATTTTCACACTTCGCACTGTGGAGAAACCTCATCACTGCTGAGCCAATACTAATAGGTCACCTTGAACTGAAACAAAACGCTTCAGGTATCAAAATATCAATCGCGATACAGACGTAATTGATAGCGATACAAAAATACGTTCAATATATTTTTTGGTCCGAGAAATATAAATAACAGACCGAATACATGTTACACAGCCATAACTTCTTGGCACGGAACCTGCAGTAAATAGTTCTTCCCAGGTTTCTCTTATGTATACATTTTCACATTTGCACTGTGGAGAAACCTCATCACTGCTGAGCCAAAACTAATAGGTCACTTTGAACTGAAACAAAATGTTTCAGGTATCAAAACATCAATCGCGATACAGACGTAATCGATAGCAATACAAAAATGCGTAAGTATTTATTTTGGTCCGAGAAATAAGAATAGCAAACCAAATAAATGTTACACAGCCGTAACGTCTTGGCACGAAACCTGCAGAAAAATAGTTCTTCCAAGGTTTCTCTTATGTTTACATTTTCACACTTTGCACTGTGGAGAAACCTCATCACTATTTAGCCAATATTAATAGGTCACCTTGAACTGAAACAAAACGTTTCAGGTATCAAAATAGTAATTGCGATGGAGACGTAATCGATAGCAATACAAAAATGCGTTCGATATATTTTTGGGTCCGAGAAACCGGATGTTGCGTAATAAGAATAACAGACCGAATACATGTTACACAGCTGTAACTTCTTGGCACGAAACCTGCAGAAAATAGTTCTTCCCAGGTTTCTCTGTTTTTTATTTGCACACTTTGCACTGTGGAGAAACCTCATCACTGATAAACCAATACTAATAGGTCACTTTGGACTGAAACAAAATGTTTCAGGTATCAAAATATTAATCGCAATGGAGACGTAATCGATAGCAATACAAAATTATGTTCTATATATTTTTTGATCCGAGAAACAGGATGTTGCAAAATAAAAAATAACAGACCGAATCCATGTTACACAGCCGTAACTTCTTGGCACGAAACCTGCAGAACATAGTTATTCCCAGGTTTCGCTATGTTTTATATTTTCACACTTTGCACTGTGGAGAAACCTCATCACTGCTGAGCCAATACTAATAGGTCACCTTGAACTGAAACAAAACGTTTCAGGTATCAAAATATCAATCGCGATAGAGACGTAATCGATAGCGATACAAAAATGCGTTCAATATATTTTTTGGTCCGAGAAATATAAATAACAGACCGAATACATGTTACACAGCCATAACTTCTTGGCACGGAACCTGCAGTAAATAGTTCTTCCCAGGTTTCTCTTATGTATACATTTTCACATTTGCACTGTGGAGAAACCTCATCACTGCTGAGCCAATACTAATAGGTCACCTTGAACTGAAACAAAACGTTTCAGGTATGAAAATATTCATCGCAATAGAGACGTAATCGATAGCAATACAAAAATGCGTTAGGTATATTTTTTGGTTCGAGAAATAAGAATAGCAGACCGAAGAAATGTTACACAGCCGTAACTTTTTGGCACGAAACCTGCAGAAAATAATTATTCCCAGGTTTCTCTATGTTTTATATTTTCACACTTCGCACTGTGGAGCAACCTCATCCCTGCTGAGCCAATACTAAAAGGTCACCTTGAACTGAAACAAAACGTTTCAGGTATCAAAATATCAATCGCGATGGACACGTAATCGATAGCAATACAAAAATATGTTTGATATATTTTTTGATCCGAGAAATATGAATAGCAAACCGAATAAATGTTACACAGCGGTATTTTTTTGGCACGAAACCTGCAAAACATAGTTCCTCCCAGGTTTCTCTTTGTTTTATATTTTCACACTTTGCACTGTGGAGAAACCTCATCACTGCTGAGCCAATACTAATAGGTCACCTTGAACGGAAAGAAAACGTTTCAATTATCAAAATATTCATCATGAAAGAGACATAATCGATAGCAATACAAAATTATGTTCTATATATTTTTTTGATCCGAGAAACAGGATGTTGCAAAATAAAAATAACAGACCGAATCCATGTTACACAGCTGTAACTTCTTGGCACGAAACCTGCAGAAAATAATTCTTCCCAGGTTTCTCTATGTTTTATATTTTCACACTTCGCACTGTGGAGAAACCTCATCACTGCTGAGCCAATACTAATAGGTCACCTTGAACTGAAACAAAACGTTTCAGGTATCAAAATATCAATCGCGATAGAGACGTAATCGATAGCAATACAAAATGTGTTCGGTATATTTTTTGGTCCGAGGAATAAGAATAGCAGACCGAATACATGTTACACAGCTGTAACTTCTTGGCACGAAACCTGCAGAAAATAGTTCTTCCCAGGTTTCTCTATGTTTTATATTTTCATACTTTGCACTGTGGAGAAACCTCATCACTGCTTAGCCAATACTAATAGGTCACCTTGAACTGAAAAAAAAACGTTTCAGGTATCAAAATATTAATCGCGATAGAGACGTAATCGATAGCAATACAAAAATGCGTTCGATATATTTTTGGGTCCGAGAAACCGGATGTTGCGAAACAAAAATAACAGACCGAATATATGTTACACAGACGTAACTTCTTGGCATTAAACTTACAGAAAATAGTTCTTCCCAGGTTTCTCTTATGTTTATATTTTCACACTTTGCACTGTGGTAAAACCTCATCACTGCTGAGCCAGTACTAATAGGTCACTTTGAACTGAAACAAAACATTTCAGGTATCAACATATTCATCGCAATAGAGACGTAATCAATAGCAATACAAAATTGAGTTTGATGTATTTTTTGGTCCGAGGAACCGGATGTTGCGAAATAAGAATAACAGACCGAATACATGTTACACAGCCGTAACTTTTTGGCACTAAACCTGCAGAAGATAGTTCTTCCCAGGTTTCTTATATGTTTACATTTTCACTGTGGAGAAACCTCATCACTGCTGAGCCAATACTAGTGAACCGAAACAAAACATTTCAGTTCATGGTATGCAGGTATCAAAATATTAATAGCGATAGAGACGATATATAGCGATACAAACATGCGTTCGATATTGTGTTTGGTCCGAGAAACCAGAAGTTGCGAAGCAAGGTTGGTTGCACGGACAGAGGTGCTCTGGTAACCTAGCAAAACAGGATCAGTGAGCATAACAGCCTATTAGGTCAAGTTTGGTTGCGCCATCTTGTTGTGTCGCGGCTGATTCTTTATATGGAGCTAGAAAAGAAAGTAAAAATGAAGAAATTGTGGATAAAACCGGAAAAGTCACCTGGACAGTTTTTGGAAAAAAAATTTCAAACAGATTGTAGTCCTTCGCCGCCGGTAGGAAATAAAGTACAGGTCTGTACACATAAAATAAATGACAAAATAGAACAAATTTGCTACTTTTTTCAATTTTTCAATTTTTTTTTTATTAATCAGTCCAACAAAATAGTACACAATAATATAGTAATAATCCAATTCCAATTCCAAAACCAAACTTGGCCCAGCAACATTCAGAATAGCAATCAACAGAGTAATTTTCATGACTTGATCTTGGGTGTTTGCTTTTCCGGGATGCAACGGAAAGTTGGCTCGGGCGAGACGGGAATGAAGGTACATGATTTATTAATACATCAAAAAAAAGTACAAACGAAAAGCGCGCACAGTGGCGGAGAATAAACTATGAAACCAAAAGACTATAGCAAAAAAGTACAAACGAAAAAACACGCACAATGGCGGAGAACAAACTATGAAACCAAAAAGACTATAAACATGGAACAAAAACTTACTTGGCTTGGACAAAAATAGTTGCTTGAGGAATGGACATGGAAAGAATGGACAGAGCATAAATGTGGTGAGGTCGTCAGAACGACAAACTGAAAAGAATGAACTTAAATACTATGGACATGATTAGTGAAAGCAGGTGCGTGACTCAAAACATGAAACAGGTGCGTGACGTGACAGGTGAAAACTAATGGTTGCTATGGTGACAAACAAGAGTGCACAATGAGTCCAAACGTGGAACAGGTGAAACTAATGGGGTAATCATGGAAACAAGACAAGGGAGTGAAAAGACAGAAACTAAAGAGTCCCATAACTAAACAAAACATGACTTAAAACAAAACATGATTACACAGACATGACAGTAATTGAGAAGGCACGCAAACATGATACAAAACAATCCAAAAGTAGTCAAGCAAAAATTAATAACAACAGTATCAATATTAATAAGAATTCCAACGTAACGGTGATTAAAAATCCCTCATTTACATTATCATCAAATATGCTACTTTGAAATAATAGTAACTGGGTCCAATAATATTTGAATA
>NC_084562.2:23400000-23417500 GCF_033978685.3 Nerophis lumbriciformis
TTCAACACTTTAATGACTTTGGACACTTTTGGACCTCTGACAATTTTAGTGGGATTTTTTTTTTAAACTGTCATTGCCCCAAAAAAATTATGAATCAACATCAATGTTTTTGACCCAATAAAGTGATCCAATTACTTCACATCAAATATTTTACTTTAAAAACATTTTGTGCGGATGTATTGCATATTTTGCATGGTTGCCATTAAAAAAAAAAAAAAAAAAATTCCAAGAAAAAAGTTACAAAAAAAAAAAAAAAGAAAAAAAAAAAAAAAAAAAAAAAAAAAATATATATATATATATATATATATATATATATATATATATATATATATATATATATATATATAAAGTTAATAAGAACTTAGAATCGACAGATAGAGATGAAGTTGATCTCAAGATTTAAGTATTGAATGTGAGAAAAGTAAAAATGACATATTTTCAACACTTTAATGACTTGTGACCCTTTTGGACCTCTAATAATTTTAGTGGGATTTTTCTTTAAACTGTCATTGCTCAAAAAAAAAAAAATCAATCAAAATCAACGTTATTGACCTATTAAAGGGATCCGATTACTTCACATCAAATATTTCACTTTAAAAACATTTTGTGCGGAGGTATTGCATATTTTGCATGTTTGCCATAAAAAAACAAAACAAACTTTTTCGATGAAAAAAGGACATAAAACAAAGAAACAAACACAAATATATATATATACAAAGTTAATAAATACATATAATCGACAAATCGGAAGTTGATCTAGAGATTTAGGTGTTAAAAGTGAGATAAGTAAAAATAATATACGACATATTTTCAACACTTTTATGAGTTATGCAAATTTTTGTGGGATTTTTTTTAAACTGTCATTGCTCAAAAAATAAGAATGAATCAATGTTGTTATGTCTTATTGACCTAGTTTAGCCTCCAATTACTTTTTATCAAATATTCCACTTTGAAATATAAAATGGGGGAAATGTTGCTTAATTTGTGTGTTATATATATATATATATATATATATATATATATATATATATATATATATATATATATATATATATATATATATATATATATATATATATATACATATATATATATATGTATGCATATATGTGTATATATATTTATAAATGTTTCTATCTATATATTCATATACATATGTATATATGTTTATAACTATATATTTATATACATATATATGTATATGTGTATATATATATGTATATATGTTTATATCTATATATTCATATACATATGTATATATGTTTATATCTATATATGTATATACACATATGTGTATATGTTTATACATATATATATATATATATGTATATATATATATATGTAAATATATTTATATATATATATATATATATATATTTATATATATATATATATATATATATATATATATATATGTATATGGTAACACTTTAGTATGGGGAACACATATTCACCATTAATTAGTTGCTTATTAACATGCAAATTAGTAACATATTGGCTCTTAATTAGTCATTATTAAGTACGTATTAATGCCTTATTCTGCATGGCCTTATTATATAACCAGTAAGCCATTAACTAAGAGTCTTCCCTCAATAACCTCAGAATGATTGCTTATTAGTAACCCTAACCCTAACCCTAACCCTAACCCAAACCCTAACTCTAAATTAAGTCTTTGTTACTTTAACAAGCAACTGATTAATGGTGAAAATGTTCCCCATACTAAAGTGTTACCACATATATATACATATATATATATATATATATATATATATATATATATATATATATATATATATATATATATACTGTATGTATATATATATATATATAAACAAAAAAAGTTTGGACACTCTTGATCTAGAGATTAAAGCGTTAAAAAAAACAAAAAAACATTAAAATATGACTTATTTTGAACATTTTTATCACCTTGTAGGTCGCCGAGACAAAACTTGAGGGGAGCCCTGAAGGTAAAAAAAAAATCGAAAACCTGCTTTAAATTTCAGTTTGCGGCCCTGAGTAGCAAAAGTTTGCACACTCCCCGGTTCAGCCCATCATTTGTTTTTTCTCGGCAATAATAAAATGGACTCATTTGTTCATGTGTGCTTTTGTGCTGCACGAGTAGAAGAGCGGAATACCGAGAAACAAAGGACTTCAAGGATACGTGTTCTCGGGAGGTTTGCATTTCATTATTTCTACGTGAGTCGATTCTCAAGATAATAGCGACAGGCTTTTGTTGACCAACTCTCAGACTCTCTTCTGTTTATCCCCTAAGTGTTTTTTTCTTTTCATGCACTCCAAAGAGCATTTCCACCGCAACATTAAATGACAAACATTACAATAAAGGATAGATACGAAAGCACCTCTGAGGAAGGGAAAAAAGTTTAATAATGGACTCTTTTGTTGCACCTTAAAATCAAACATAGCTATCACTGCCTGTTTTGCTTCAAGGTGTCTTAAATGTGAGCAAAGTAACAATTGATCTTCATAGGAAATAAGAGTCTTACCCATTTTTCACCATAAGTGTTCCTCAAAGGGACTATTTATGCAACAATAAATGTTTTTTGAAGGAAGTCGTTTGAATGGCATGTTTTTTTATGCCCCAATATACTCAAACTAATGAAAGCCTATCCCCCGGGGTTGTGAATCTTGGGGTTTTCTAATGATTTGATCCGATCCCAATTCCTGGGCTTGACAATTCCATTCAGAATCCATTCTTGATTGTGAATGATTCTCGCAATGTATTATTTGGTATGAAAAATTACAATGGAACTTTGTTTTTCATCCCTACAAGCCTGTTTCAGGGAAAATCCCCTGCAGAGCAGAGAAGCCTGCGAGATTTTTGTTTTATCTGACATCACATGTGATGTGAATATATTTATATAGCACATTTCTCTAGTGACTCAAAGCGCTTTACATAGTGAAACCCAATATCTAAGTTACATTTAAGCCAGTGTGGGTGGGCACTGGGAGCAGGTGGGTAAAGTGTCTTGCCCAAAGACACAACGGCAGTGACTAGGATGGCGTAAGCGGGGATCGAACCTGCAACCCTCAAGTTGCTGGCACGGCTATGCTGCCCACATGAACAATGATAAGACCTTCTGGAGGAAATATGTGTGGTAAGGTGAAACAAAATTTGAGCTGTTTGTCCACATCCATCCATCCATCCATCTTCTTCCGCTTATCCGAGGTCGGGTCGCGGGGGCAGCAGCTTAAGCAGGGATGCCCACACAATTCTCTCTCCCCAGCCACTTCATCCAGCTCCTCCCGGGGTATCCCGAGGCGTTCCCAGGCCAGCCGGGAGAGATAGTCTTCCCAGCGTGTCCTGGGTCTTCCCCGTGGCCTCCTACCGGTCGGACGTGCCCGAAACACCTTCCTAGGGAGGCGTTCGGGTGGCATCCTGACCAGATGCCCGAACCACCTCATCTGGCTCCTCTCGATGTGGAGGAGCAGCGGCTTTACTTTGAGCTCCCCCCGAATGACAGAGCTTCTCACCCTATCTCTAAGGGAGAGCCCCGCCACTCGGCGGAGGAAACTCATTTCGGCCGCTTGTACCCGTGATCTTGTCCTTTCGGTCATGACCCAAAGCTCATGACCATAGGTGAGGATGGGAACGTAGATCGACCGGTAAATCGAGAGCTTTGCCTTCCGGCTCAGCTCCTTCTTCACCACAACGGATCGATACAGCGTCCGCATTACTGAAGACGCCGCACCGATCCGCCTGTCGATCTCACGATCCACTCTTCCCCCACTCGTGAACAAGACTCCGAGGTACTTGAACTCCTCCACTTGGGGCAAGATCTCCACCCCAACCCGGACATGGCACTCCACCCTTTTCCGGGAGAGAACCATGGACTCGGACTTGGAGGTGCTGATTCCCATCCCAGTCGCTTCACACTCGGCTGCGAACCGATCCAGTGAGAGCTGAAAATCTTGGCCGGAGGAAGCCATCAGGACCACATCATCTGCAAATAGCAGTGACCTAATCCTGCAGCCACCAAACCAGATACCCTCAACGCCCTGACTGCGCCTAGAAATTCTGTCCATAAAGGTTATGAACAGAATCGGTGACAAAGGGCAGCCTTGGCGGAGTCCAGCCCTCACTGGAAACGTGTCCGACTTACTGCCGGCAATGCGGACCAAGCTCTGACACTGATCATACAGGGAGCGAACTGCCACAATAAGACAGTCCGTTACCCCATACTCTCTGAGCACTCCCCACAGGACTTCCCGGGGTACACGGTCGAATGCCTTCTCCAAGTCCACAAAGCACATGTAGACTGGTTGGGCAAACTCCCATGCACCCTCAAGGACCCTGCCGAGAGTATAGAGCTGGTCCACAGTTCCACGACCAGGACAAAAACCACACTGTTCCTCCTGAATCCGAGGTTCGACTATCCGGCGTAGCCTCCTCTCCAGTACACCTGAATAGACCTTACCGGGAAGGCTGAGGAGTGTGATCCCACGATAGTTGGAACACATCCTCCGGTTCCCCTTCTTAAAGAGAGGAACCACCACCCCGGTCTGCCAATCCAGAGGTACCGCCCCCGATGTCCACGCGATGTTGCAGATCCGATTTTTGTCCACAATACCCAGCAATATGTTTGGAGGGGAAAATGTGAGGCCTTTAATCCCAGGAACACTATGCATACCGTCAAGCATGGTGGTGGTAGTATTATGCTCTGGGCCTGTTTTGCTGCCAATGGAACTGGTGCTTTACAGAGAGTAAATGGGACAATGAAAAAGGAGGATTACCTCGAAAATCTCCAGGACAAGATAAAGGAGGTTGGGTCTTGGGCGCAGTCGGGTGTTCCAACAGGACAATGACCCCAAACACACCTCAAAAGTGGTAAAAGGAAAGGTTAAATCAGGCTAGAATGAAGGTTTTAGAATGGCCTTCCCAAAGTCCGGACTTAAACGTGTGGACAATGCTGAAGAAACAAGTCCATGTGAGAAAACCAACACATTTAGCTGAACTGCACCAAAGAAATTATTGGAAACTCAAGACAGCCATGACCTTATGTTCTTTCGCGACTGTACATACAGTACTGTACATACAGTAAAGGCCAAAATAATGGACACACCTTCTCATTCAATGCGTTTTCTTTATTTCCATGACTATTTACATTGTAGATTGTCACATCAAAACTATGAACGAACACACGTGGACTTATGTACTTAACAAAATGAGGTGAAATAACTGAAAACTTGTTTTATATTCTAGTTTCTTCAAAATACCCACTTTTTTACTCTGATTACTGTTTTGCACACTCTTGGCATTCTCTCGATGAGCGTCAAGAGGTAGTCACCTGCAATGGTCTTCACTTCACGGGTGTCGCAGTTTCGATTTCCGTCAGTAAAAAATCGACAAAATAAATAAAGAAAACACATTGAAATGAGTTAGCGATGTAGCATTAGCTCTTTCGGAGTATCGCATAATGCTATATTATTGCATGTGTGTACAAAGTTGTTGCATATAGAAAGGCAGACAATATACACTATATTGCAAAAAAGTATTTGGCCACTTAAAGGGGAACATTATCACAATTTCAGAATGGTTAAAACCATTAAAAATCAGTTCCCAGTGGCTTATTTTATTTTTCAAAGTTTTTTTCAAAATTTTACCCATCACGCAATATCCCTAAAAAAAGCTTCAAAGTGCCTGATTTTAACCACCCGTCCATTTTCCTGTGACGTCACATAGTGATGCCAACACAAACAAACATGGCGGATATAACAGCAAGCTATAGCGACATTAGCTCGGATTCAGACTCGGATTTCAGCGGCTTAAGCGATTCAACGGATTACGCATGTATTGAAACGGATGGTTGTAGTGTGGAGGCAGGTAGCGAAAACGAAATTGAAGAAGAAACTGAAGCTATTGAGCCATATCGGTTTGAACCGTATGCAAGCGAAACCGACGAAAACGACACGGGAGAAAGCGAGGATGAATTCGGCGATCGCCTTCTAACCAACGATTGGTATGTGTTTGTTTGGCATTAAAGGAAACTAACAACTATGAACTAGGTTTACAGCATATGGAATACATTTGGCAACAACATGCACTTTGAGAGTGCAGACAGCCCAATTTTCATCAATTAATATATTCTGTAGACATACCCTCATCCGCGCTCTTTTCTTGAAAGCTGATCTGTCCAGTTTTGGAGTTGATGTCAGCAGGGCAGGGAAGCTAGGGTCGATAGGGGGTTTAGCTCGCTCATCTGCGGGAACAAACTGCCGCCATTGCTTGCCGTGCTACCGAGGTCCTTTGTCCCTGAATAGCTCACACACTCCGGCAGATTCAATGCGGGTCTGGCGGCAGATTTCTTTGACTTTATCGTTGGAAATGCATCTGTTTTGAGTGTCGCAGGATATCCACACATTCTTGCCATCTCTGTCGTAGCATAGCTTTCGTCGGTAAAGTGTGCGGAACAAACGTCCAATTTCTTGCCACTTTCGCATCTTTGGGCCACTGGTGCAACTTGAATCCGTCCCTGTTCGTGTTGTTACACCCTCCGACAACACACCGACGAGGCGTGATGTCTCCAAGGTACGGAAAACAGTCGAAAAAAACGGAAAATAACAGAGCTGATTCGACTCGGTGTTTGAGAAAATGGCGGATTGCTTCCCGATGTGACGTCACAGGCGTTTAATTCGCCAAAATTCACCCATTTAGAGTTCGGAAATCGGTTAAAAAAAATATATGGTCTTTTTTCTGCAACATCAAGGTATATATTGACGCTTACATAGGTCTGGTGATAATGTTCCCCTTTAACCAAAAGATGAGAATCAGGTGTCCTAATCACTTGGCCCGGTGTATCAAATCAAGCACTTAGGCATGGAGACTGTTTCTACAAACATGTGTGAAAGAATGAGCTGAACTGTCATACCTGTGCACCTGTGCAACAAATCCAGTCGTGAGATTCCCTCGCTCCTAAATATTCCAAAATCAACTTTATTATAAGAAAATGGAAGAGTTTGGGAACAACAACAACTCAGCCACCAAGTGGTAGGCCAGGTAAACTGACAGAGAGGGGTCGGCGGATGCTGAAGCGCATAGTGCAAAGACTTTCTGCACGGTCGGTTGCTACAGAGCTCCAAACATTCATGTGACCTTCCAATTAGCCCACGTACAGTACGCAGAGAGCTTCATGTAATGGGTTTCCATGGCCGAGCAGCTGCATCTAAGCCAGGGGTGCTCACACTTTTTCTGCAGGTGAGCTACTTTTCAATTGATCAAGTCGTGGGGATCTACCTCATTCATATATATAATTTATATTTACTTATTTATGAAATATATGTTTTTGTTAACAAGTTAAAGGTGTTTAATGATAATGCAAGCATGTTTAACACATATAGTTAATATTGTTAATAAATTAAAGGTGTTTAATGATAATGCAATCATGTTTAACACATAGTTAATATTGTTAATAAATTAAAGGTGTTTAATGATAATACAAGAATGTTTAATACATATAGTTAATATTGTTAATGAATTAAAGGTGTTTAATGATAATACAAGTATGTTTAATACATATAGTTAATATTGTTAACAAGTTAAAGGTGTTTAAAGATAATACAAGCATGTTTAATACACATAGTTAATATTGTTAACAAGTTAAAGGTGTTTAATGATAATACAAGCATGTTTAATACATATAGTTAATATTGTTAATAAATTAAAGGTGTTTAATGATAATACAAGTATGTTTAATACATATAGTTAATATTGTTAACAAGTTAAAGGTGTTTAAAGATAATACAAGCATGTTTAATACACATAGTTAATATTGTTAACAAGTTAAAGGTGTTTAATGATAATACAAGCATGTTTAATACATATAGTTAATATTATTAATAAGTTAAAGGTGTTTAAAGATAATGCAAGCATGTTTTACACATATAGTTAATATTGTTAACAAGTTAAAGGTGTTTAATGATAATACAAGCATGTTTAACACATATAGTTAATATTGTTAATAAGTTAAAGGTGTTTAATGATAATACAAGCATGTTTAACACATATAGTTAATATTGTTAATAAGTTAAAGGTGTTTAAAGATAATACAGACATGTTTAACACATATAGATTCCTTTCTTTCATGAAGACAAGAATATAAGTTGGTGTATTACCTGATTCTGATGACTTGCATTGATTGGAATCAGACAGTGGTGCTAAAAACGTCCGCATTTTCGAATGGAGGAGAAAAAAAGTCCTCCTTTCTGTCCAATATCACATGAAAGTGGTTGGTTTTTGGCATCTTATTTGTCCAGCTTCCGTACTCCTTTGTATACACTTTACAAGAAATACATTGTCGGCAAAACTCCGTAGCTTGCTAGCTTGTGCACGCCAGCTTTCTGAGACTCTTATTTTGTTAGCGCAACTGTGCAACTGTGCAGTCGGTCTTTGGAGTTTTAACGACAGGTACGGCGCCAGAGTCTGTTGAAATAAAGTGTTTCTCGCCTTCCAGTCGGTCATTTTAATGAGCTGGCAGCAGCCAGCGTCATCTCAGAAGACCCTCGGGTGCCGTGAATGTCAATCAAGTGACGAAAGTGACGTCATAGTGAAGATTTATGATCGCTTATTTTTAGGACTATTTTTTTAACGCCTGGCTGGTGATCGACTGACACACCCTCCGAGATCGACCGGTAGCTCGCGATCGACGTAATGAGCACCCCTGATCTAAGCCATACATCACCAAGTCCAATGCAAAGCGTGGGATGCAGTGGTGTAAAGTGGTGTAGAGCAGTGGAGACGCCTTCTCTGGAGTGATGAATCACACTTTTCCATCTGGCAATCTGATGGACCAGTCTGGGTTTGAAAGTTGTCAGGAGATCGCTTCATTTCGGAGTGCATTGTGCAGAGTGTGAAATTTGGTGGAGGAGGAATTATGGTGTGGGGTTGGTTTTTGAGGAGTTGGGCTTGGTGTTCCAGTAAAAGGAACTTTGAATGCTCCAGGATACCAAAACATTTTGGACAATTCCATAGGATGGCACTTCAAGTTCATATGTGAGTAAAGGCAGGTGGCCGAATACTTTTGGCAATATAGTGTACTTCTTTCTTTCTTTAGTTTATTTCGAACATGAACACACTTACATCATAATACATCACACAATTTCATATCATTTCATTTTACATCATGCCCGAAAAGGAGTAGGAAGAAGCAAAGCTTATTTAATCCTACCCATTTCCCACTTTAAGCGTTTACAAATATATAGAATCATTTACTGACCTTTTTATATAATAAAATAACATCTATGAATTAGTATATAACAGTTTTGTAATATGTAATTAATTAATTAATTCAGTCATTATTAACATACTGAGATGAGGAATATCTTATTTTCAATAAGGTTGAAAGTATTTCTCATAATTCTTCTTTTTTGTACTCTGTAAGCACTATTATTTTTGAACAACCTCTTAAACTGGATCATATCAGTACAATTTTTAACTTCTTTACTTCATCCATTCCATAATTTAATTCCACATACTGATATGCTAAAAGTTCTAAGTGTTGTACGTGCATATAAATGTTTTAAATTATTTTTTTCCTCTAAGGTTATATTTCTCCTCTTTAGTTGAGAAGAATTGTTGCACATTCTTTGGTAGCAGGTTATAGTTTGCTTTGTACATAATTTTAGCTGTTTGCAATTTTACCAAACTATTTATGGATTTACTGTATGGACTGATATCAGGCCCGGCCCTAACCAATCTGGCGCCCTAGGCAAGATTTTAGGTGGCGCCCCCCCCACATCGGCAGTGAAGTGTATATACTCACAAGAAACCGAATAGCTTTGTCTTTGACCTTTTTTTTACTTAAAGAAAGCAAATTAACAATCAGAATAGTTAACAAGATAAAAAAAAATATGAATAAATAAATGAATGCAAAAAATAAAAAATGAATATATGAAATACAATATTGTTTACATACATATTGCTTAATTTACATTAATGATGTGCACTTTAACAACTAGGCTTACAACTATACCTAATATATAAAGGGGTGGAAAAGTGACTATTACCTGCAGGGCAAACATTAGCTAACCAGAAGGCAATAACAATGTAAACAAAAAACACCTGCTTAAAAGATCTAATACAAATGTCCCTGAGGAATGTAAGGTAATTACCTAACGTTACATTATTATTTTCCATAACAATTTAGCCCCCTCCACAATATTAACCCGACGTTAAAACAGAACTAGCTATTTATTGATTAGCAATTGCCGAATCATGTAACATTAGCTTAATGCTAAAAAGCCAGGTTACTATCACATTCTGTAACAGACAAATAATTTCATGTAGGCTAACGTTACCTACCTGCTACCTCTTGTCTTTTTCTCATTTCTCCTCCTCTTCTTTTCTCTTTTTTCTTCCCTGGGCACCTGACAGTTTTGGCCGTTTTGACATCTTGTGTTGATTTTTTTGATGTGGTGACGTCCAAAAAGAGTCATGATACGGGAAGGGAGGGGGCGCACCGTGCCTATATTTCCATTATATAGGCTTTACTTTGCATTTTAATTAACGTTGGATTATTTTTTGTATTTAGAAATAATAGTACCAACTATAACCTGTTGGGAAGTTTTCTCTCCGCTTTCCTCCCACTGTGCTTGGCTTCTGTGCTTTGAATGTAGATTCAAAAATCATACTATGACGACTTTAACGCTTCAGTAATTATGTTATTCAAATCAACTCACAGAAAAACCCACGACAAACGCCATTGTCGTCAATAATTGATGTCAAATATTCTAATTTAACAGCAATTCTTACAATGTTGTGTGATTGAATATCTGAGGA
Organism: Nerophis lumbriciformis; assembly: GCF_033978685.3. NCBI lineage: Eukaryota > Metazoa > Chordata > Actinopteri > Syngnathiformes > Syngnathidae > Nerophis > Nerophis lumbriciformis. Next base: position 23,410,793 of record NC_084562.2, read on the forward strand.
ACGATCTCGGTTCCCTTCCCCTTCGGATCGCTAAACTCGTTCCCCGTTTAGCCTTATCAGCAACATTAGTGTGAACTTATTGGAGCGGACTTCTTTGAGGTTGTTTCGACTGGCAGACAGTAGACTGCCGTGCCTTTAGGTTCACTTAAGACTATTGATTGATATGTCTTTTATCTCCGGTAAGATGTGTACGACCGGCTAATTAGATTTGATCACTTACAATTGCGTCGGAGTCACCGGGCGATCAATGTCGTCTAATTATTGCCCGGTGTCTCCACCCTGTTTTTCACTAAGTCCTCCGGAATCCTCTCACTTTGTTTTTTTACTCTCGATATTTACTTATTTCATTGCTTTTTTTTCCCTTGCTCCACTGTGGTTTCTTTTCCGCTAACCTCAATTTCTCTGCATTTTATCCGTAAACCAACTGGTTCTGTTTTGACTCATTTGCTTACATTTGACAGTTTTCCAAGAGAAATAAACAACGATTCCCTTGATAGAAACATCACACTCGCACACATTAAAATATTTGGCAAACGAACAAAAAATATGATTTGATACGGAACCACGTCCAAATGTGACATATCATACCCTGTTTAAAGTAGATGGCTGTTGAAGCATGGAGAGAAATGCATGTGTTTTGAAACTGAAAACTCAGTTTTATTGGTGAATATAAACATTTTAAATAAGTGTACTTTTTGCAGGTTGAATGGAAATAAGTATGGTTCTTCAGAATATTCATGACAGGCAACTAAGCAAAATCAAATCCACACATGTACATCTATTTAGGATAGGATAGGATAGGTATTTATTGTCATTGCAACAAGTACAACGGAACTATGTTATCAGCACAAACCCGTTGAAGATTAGACAAACAAACAGTGTACAGGGTTACAGAACAGGAACGCTGTTGGGTCGCCACGAGGCGCCCCGTAAAAGGTGGGAAAAAGGTCAAACGCTGGGGAAGAAGATGAGTAAAAAAATACAATCTAGACTAGGCTCCTAAGGGGGCCCAGTCTGGAGTGGGAAAAAACCTCCATGCCATGCACACAGAAACATGTTGCATTTAGTCACAACAACTCGCAACAGAGGGGCGGGGAGTTGGGACCATGGAGGTCAACTGCTGCTATGAAACCCTGCCAGCCATCCATCACCCCGAAGGGGAATCAAGCGGTGGTGAAGGCGTGGGGTGGGGTGGGGGGAAGTGTGTGTGTATATGCCCATTGTCTTGGGTGTGTTGATGTAGTGTTCATGTTCATAGGCCTGGGGCCGTTTTTTAACATGTTGATAATCACTGCAATTAAACAGAACAAGACATTGGAAATAAACCAAAACACCTAAAATAGAATCCTGGACAAAAGCCCTGATACGGATACTAGAAATGAGAAAATCATAATTTAGTATTAGAGAAAAAAATAGACATATTTATATCCAGAAAATGTCTGTAATTCTTTAATTGATAACGATGAGAGTATATGAATGGAATGTCGGTCAATGGTCCGTGTGTATGTGTACATGTATATGATATATATGTGATGTATTTCATACTACTATGATTCTCTGTATACATGCACAAGAGTATAGAGACGGGAGTGTTTTTTTATGTGTGTGTATTTTTTTAATCTGTTTTTTTTATTTTATATATGCAGCATATGACATTCACTATAATTATCGTTGTTTTTTTTCTTGACAAGATGTGTCATTTTTTAAAGATAATTGCAATAAAGTATCTATACTGTACATACAGTACAGGCCAAAAGTTTGGACACGCCTTCTCATTTCAATGCGTTTTCTTTATTTCCATGACTATTTACATTGTAGATTGTCACTGAAGGCATCAAAACTATGACACCTGTGAAGCGAAAACCATGAAGCTCATGGAGAGAATGCCAAGAGCGTGCAAAGCAGTAATCAGAGCAAAGTGTGGCTATTTTGAAACAAATAGAATATAAAATATGTTTTCAGTAAATAGTCATGGAATCAAAGAAAACGCATTGAATGAGAAGGTGTTTCCAAATTTTTGGCCTGTACTGTATATATATATATATATATATATATATATATATATTTATTTTTTATTTTTATTTTTTTTTTTTTTATTTTATTTTTTTTTTTTTTTTCAGGAAAAACCCAACAATAATTATAGCAAATGTCATATATATATATATATATATATATATATATATATATATATATATATATATATATATATATATATATATATATATATATATATATTTATATGTATATATAGATATATATATATATATATATATATATAAACCCAACAATAATTATAGCAAATGTCATATATATATATATATATATATATATATATATATATATTTATATGTATATATATATATATATATATATATATATATATATATATATATATATATATATATATATATATATATATATATATATATATATATATATATATATATATATATATATATATATATATATATATATATATATATATATATATATATATATATATATATATATATATATATATAAATATGACATTTGCTATAATTATTGTTGGGTTTTTTCTGAAAAAAGGGAGGGCAATGTTGAAGGACAAGATTTTGTGTAATTTTTTAAAAATAATTGCAACAAAGTAGATATACTCTATATATAAATATATATGTGGGCTACACTGGAGGTCCACAAACACCAGACATATGTTTTACTGCAAAAAAAAATATATTGTTAGAAAGTGTTGTCTTGTTACAATGCGCTTCGCCCAGCCTTCGCTTTCCCCACTTTATTTAGCCGTCCTTGAACGTACCCGAGTTGTGTACGATTAAAAAAATAAAATTAACACATTTGCTAGTACATACAAAGCGCCAGAGACATGAGTGGGGAATAACAATAATAATAGAGGGAAAAAAAAATCTTGCAAAAATGAATAAGGAATGGGGAAAAAATATTTAATTTAACAATACAGGACAAATTAATGAGCGGAAATAGTAACCTATATGTGATATTTCAATTACAGGTAAAAATGTTTAGTTATTCTGTATTCAATTTGTGTTTTTGATTTCACGTTGTGCTTGCCTTGGTTTATACACAATACCTCGTAAATAAATTGCGTAACTTTATGTTCCCTAAAGAGGTCATGACAGTGGACCCCCTCTATCGTTTTAGCTTAGAGTCCATGCTTCACACTTTAATTTCAGGCCAAAAGTCTGAATCAAAAACAAAAAAAAATATTTGAAATTAAGAAAGAATGATCTGAAACTGGAAAAAATAAGATTAAAATTTAAAAAAAAATAGTTTATTTCAAATAATTACTAGCTTAAATTCTAAGTATATTCAACCTGGAAAAAAAAAAAGTTTTATACACGAAACCTCTTAAATAAATTGCGTAACATTATGTTCCCTAAAGGGGTCGTGACAGTGGACCCCCCTATAGTTTTAGCTAAGAGTCCATGCTTCACACTTTAATATCGGGCCAAAAGTCTGAATCAAAAACAAAAAAAAATATTTGAAATTAAGAAACAATGATCTGAAACTGGAAAAAATAAGATTCAAATTTAAAAAAAAAAATGTATCTAAAATAATTACTAACGTGAATTATAAGTATATTCAAACTGTAATTTTTTTAAAAGTTTTATACACAAAACCTCGTAAATAAATTGCGTAACATTATATTCCCTAAAGGGGTCGTGACAATGGACCCCCCCTATAGTTTTAGCTACGAGTCCATGCTTCACACTTTAATTAAGGGCCAAAAGTCTGAATCAAAAAAAAAAAAAAAATATTTGAAATTAAGAAAGAATGATCTGAAACTGGAAAAAAATAAGATTCCAATTTAAAAAAAATAGTTTATCTAAAATAATTACTAGCGTGAATTATAAGTATATTCAACCTGGAATTTTTTTTTACTTTTATACACAGAACCTCGTAAATAATTTGCGTAACATTATAATCAACCTGGGAAAAAAAAATAGTTTTATACACAAAACCTCGTAAATAAAATGCATAACATTATATTCCCTAAAGGGGTCGTGACAGTGGACCCCCCTATAGTTTTAGCTAAGAGTCCATGCTTCACACTTTAATTCCGGGCCAAAAGTTTGAATCAAAAACAAAAACAAATATTTCAAATTAAGAAAGAATGATCTGAAACGGAAAAAAATAAGATTCAAATTTAAAAAAAAAAATGTATCTAAAATAATTACTAGCGTGAATTATAAGTATATTCAACCTGGAATTTTTTTTAACTTTTATACACAAAACCTCGTAAATAAATTGCGTAACATTATGTTCCCTAAAGGGGTCGTGACAGTGGACCCCCCTATAGTTTTAGCTAAGAGTCCATGCTTCACACTTTAATTCCGGGCCAAAAGTCTGAATCAAAAACAAAACAAAAATATTTGAAATTAAGAAAGAATGATCTGAAACTGGAAAAAATAAGATTCAAATTAAAAATAAAAATAAATCAAATCAAATAAACAGAGTTAATTTAAAATAATTACTAGCGTGAATTATAAGTATATTCAACCTGGGAAAAAAAAAAGTTTTAACTACACTGATGTTTTTTCAAAATATAAAATGTTTTACTTCTGCTCCATTTAAGTAAGACTCTGGCTCAGTTGTGTGAAAGAGAATCTGCTATTTTTTTCTCTGTTTGCACACCCTTCCCCCAAAAGCTGAACACACACACACGCACGCACGCACATACATACAAACACACACACACACACACGCACTCCCATATACACTCAAACAGCCCCGTGGAAATGAACCGAACGCGGCAACAAGGCCTGGGAGTGAAATAACAGTCCGACGTGCTCGTCCCATTTGTCTCAATTGGTCCGCTGTCTGCTTGGTCAGTCTTAGGGCCTCACTGGGAATAGAGAACGGAGTGCAGCTTTTTGCACTTACTTAGCCTCACTGTACTCAGTATCCCCCTGACCTCTGCCGCCCTCGCTGCAAACGCCAGATACGGCGCATCAGTCAAGGCAGCACCATTTTTTTTTTTTGCAGTCCTCAACCGAACCGACTTCAGCTCCCCTGATAGCCGCGTGGATATGACTACTCAGAAATAGCTTTCGAGATGTGTTCAAGTATCCGTGTTTACACGTTTGACATTGATTCAAATAAAAATGTGTTCTTGTCTATTCCAGGACTGAACGTTGCAAACAAGGAAAGTAGTCCGAAGCAGTCGATATAGTTTTGTAGGGGTCAGTTTTCTGAAAATTACTTCTAAAAAGTCATTATAGTTACTCGTTACTTTACCAAAAAACGTAATTGAATGACTTTTGGAAATTTTTCCGACCATAAGGCGCACTTGAAATCCTTAAATTGTCTCAAAACTCGTACTAATGTACGAAATAATTCTGGTTGTGCTTACCGACCTCGAAACAATTTCATTTGGTACATGGTGTAATGATACGTGTGACCGGTAGATGGCAGTCACACATAAGAGATACGTGTGGACTGCGATATGACTCAATAATCCAATAACTCAATAATTCTGGTTGTGCTTACCGACCTCGAAGCAATTTCATTTGGCACATGGTGTAAAGATAAGTGTGACCGGTAGATGGCAGTCACACATAAGAGATACAGTAGCTTTCAAGAATTGTTCAAGTATCCGTGTGTACACATTTGACATTGATTAAAATAAAACATTTTCTTGTCTATTCCAGGAATAAACATTGTCATTTATCGTCTCATCATTGCAAACAAGGAAAGTAGTCCTTTTGGTAGGGGTCAGTGTTCGGAAAATGACTTCTAAAAAGTCATTATGGTGACTCGTTACTTCACCAAAAAACAGAAATACCATATTTTTCGGACTATAAGGCGCACTTAAAATCCTTTAATTTTCTCAAAAATCGACAGTGCGCTTTATAACCCGGTGCGCCTAATGTACGGAATCATTCTGGTTGTGCTTACCGACCTCGAAGCAATTTCATTTGGTACATGGTGTAATGATACGTGTGACCGGTAGATGGCAGTCACACATAAGAGATACGTGTGGACTGCGATATGACTCAATAATCCAATAACTCAATAATTCTGGTTGTGCTTACCGACCTCGAAGCAATTTCATTTGGTACATGGTGTAATGATACGTGTGACCGGTAGATGGCAGTCACACATAAGAGATACGTGTGGACTGCGATATGACTCAATAATCCAATAACTCAATAATTCTGGTTGTGCTTACCGACCTCGAAGCAATTTCATTTGGTACATGGTGTAAAGATAAGTGTGACCGGTAGATGGCAGTCACACATAAGAGATACGTGTGGACTGCGATATGACTCAATAATTCAATAACTCAATAATTCTGGTTGTGCTTACCGACCTCGAAGCAATTTCATTTGGTACATGGTGTAATGATAAGTGTGACGGGTAGATGGCAGTCACATATAAGAGATACAGTAGCTTTAAAGATGTGTTCAAGTATCCGTGTTCACGCATTTGACATTGATTAAAATAAAAACATTTTCTTGTCTATTCCAGAAATGAGCGTTCTCATTTATCGTCTCATCATTGCAAACAAGGAAAGTAGTCCTTTTGGTAGGGGTCAGTGTTCTGAAAATGACTTCTAAAAAGTCATTATAGTTACTGGTTACTTTACCAAAAAACGGAAATACCATATTTTTCGGACTATAAGGCGCACTTAAAATCCTTTAATTTTCTCAAAAATCGACAGTGCGCCTTACAAGCCGGTGCGCCTAATGT
>NC_084562.2:23422500-23450000 GCF_033978685.3 Nerophis lumbriciformis
AGTCCATAGTGGATCTAACATAATAGTGAGAGTCCAGTCCATAGTAGATCTAACATAATAGTGAGAGTCCAGTCCATAGTGGTTCTAACATAATAGTGAAAGTCCAGTCCATAGTGGATCTAACATAATATTGTGAAAGTCCAGTCCATAGTGGATCTAACATAATAGTGTGAGAGTCCAGTCCATAGTGGATCTAACATAATAGTGTGAGAGTCCAGTCCATAGTGGATCTAACATAATAGTGTGAGAGTCCAGTCTATTGTGATTCTAACAAAATAGTTAGAGTCCAGTCCATAGTGGATCTAACATAATAGTGAGAGTCCAGTTCATAGTGGATCTAACATAACAGTGAGAGTCCAGTCCATAGTGGATCTAACATAATAGTTAGAGTCCAGTCCATAGTGGATCTAACATAATAGTGTGAGAGTCCAGACCATAGTGGATCTAACATAATAGTGATAGTCCAGTCCATAGTGGATCTAACATAATAGTGAGAGTCCAGTCCATAGTGGATCTAACATAATAGTGAGAGTCCAGTCCATAGTGGATCTAACATAATAGTGATAGTCCAGTCCATAGTGGATCTAACATAATAGTGTGAGAGTCCAGTGCATAGTGGATCTAACATAATAGTGAGAGTCCATTCCATGGTGGATCTAACATAATACTGTGAGAGTCCAGACCATAGTGGATCTAACATAATAGTGAAAGTCCAGTCCATAGTGGATCCAACATAATAGTGAGAGTCCAGTCCATAGTGGATCTAACATAATAACGAGAGTCCAGTCCATAGTAGTGAAAGTCCAGTCCATAGTGGATCCAACATAATAGTGAGAGTCCAGTCCATAGTGGATGTAACATAATAGTGAAAGTCCAGTCCATAGTGGATCCAACATAATAGTGAGAGTCCAGTCCATAGTTGATCTAACATAATAGTGAGAGAGTCCAGTCCATAGTGGATCTAACATAATAGTGAGAGAGTCCAGTCCATAGTGGATCTAACATAATCGTGAGAGTCCAGTCCATAGTGGATCTAACATAATAGTGAGAGTCCAGTCCATAGTTGATCTAACATAATAGTGAGAGAGTCCAGTCCATAGTGGATCTAACATAATAGTTAGAGAGTCCAGTCCATAGTGGATCTAACATAATAGTGAAAGTCCAGTCCATAGTGGATCTAACATAATAGTGAGAGTCCAGTCCATAGTGGATCAAACATAATAGTGAGAGTCCAGTCCATAGTGGGGCCAGCAGGAAACCATCCCGAGCGGAGACAGGTCAGCAGCGCAGAGATGTCCCCAACCGATGCACAGGCAAGCGGTCCACCCCGGGTCCCGACTCTGGACAGCCAGCACTTCATCCATGGCCACCGGACCTGTGTGTCTCCCCCTCCACAAGGGATAGGGGGAGCAGAGGAGAAAGGAAAAGAAACGGTCCATAAAGGGGGGTCTATTTAAAGGCTAGAGTACACAAATGAGTTTTAAGATGGGAATTAAATGCTTCTACTGAGGTAGCATCTCTAACTGTTACCGGGAGGGCATTCCATAGTACTGGAGCCCCAATATATATATATGTATGTATATATATATATATATATATATATATTTATATTTATATATCCACAAAACCACAGCGTCCATTTTCTGCAAACGTCCTTCCATCCCGACCGGATTCAGGTTCAGCAATGTCACGCTGATTGAAAGCTTGCGTCCAAGGATGAGTCCTCGGTCCACAGACAAAAATAATTCAAACTCCATTTATTTTCTTCTGTTTTTCTAAGAACCAAACCTCCCGCTGTTAACATTTCAATGCCAAATCATTTCATTATGTTTTCTGTGCAACCTTAAAGTCCAGGGTAACGGTAAGCATGTGGAATTCAAAAATCCTCTCTGACCTTCGCAGGCTTTTGTTGTTTGCGGAGCCAACCGCCGAGCACAGGTGACATTGAAATACTGGTCTTGACTGGCAGCCAAGAGAAGCCATCTCTCAGCGTTCAACTCCCGAGTAACACGGTTTGTGTTACTCTGATCACTGCTCTTATTGAGCCCAGATAATTACACCCTTCCTTTTAACCTATAATCTCATTCTTCCTGCTGCTCTTCTGCCAAGTGAGATCCGCACTGCGCTCTGAACCTCGCTTGTTTTCCTTTGATTTGAAGACAGGGGGGGACGGATATTTCTGTAAAGGTCAGACACCCTTCTGGAAGGATGGTTGACCTTTGGTGTCAATTGACGTGATTAAAAACACTTGCACGGCATATTTTCTTGTAATTAATGATGCAGGTAAGAACATCTCCAACCAGGGCTGCAGCTATTGATTATTTGAGGAATTATCGATGCATTTGTTCGATTAATCGAATAATCGAATAAAACACACCTAACAACCTCAATGCGTCTTTTAGGAAGAATTGTTGTAATAAACAAGGATATTTCTGATGGACTTTATTATTTGTTGTTTTAAATGCACGTACTCTATCATTGGAATTGCAGCTATTGATTGTTTTATTTATTACTGATTCATTTGTTCGATTAATCGAGTAATCGAATGAAACACACCTAATTACCTCAATTCATCTTTTAGGGACAATAGATGTAATAAACAATGATTTTCTGATGGACTTTATTCTTTGTTGTGATAAATGCACAAACTGAAACATTGAAATTACAGCTATCAATTATTTCAGTAATCTATCGATTAATTGGTTTGATTAATCGAGTAGTCAAATAAAACACACCTAATAACCTCAATAAACAAACATTTTTTCGGATGGACTTTGTTTTTTTTTTGTTATAAATGCACATACTGTTACATTGAAATTGCAGCTATTGATTATTTTATTTATTACTGATTCATTTGTTCGATTAATCGAATAATTGAATAAAACACACCTAACAACCTCAATGCGTTTTTTAGGAAGAATTGTTGTAATAAACAAGGATATTTCTGATAGACTTTATTATTTGTCTTTATAAATGCACGTACTGTATCATTGGAATTGCAGCTATTGATTGTTTTATTTATTACTGATTCATTTGTTCGATTAATCGAGTAATCGAATGAAACACACCTAATTACCTCAATTCATCTTTTAGGGACAATAGTTGTAATAAACAATGATTTTCTGATGGACTTTATTCTTTGTTGTGATAAATGCACAAACTGAAACATTGAAATTACAGCTATCAATTATTTCAGTAATCTATCGATTAATTGGTTTGATTAATCGATTAGTCAAATAAAACACACCTAATAACTTCAATAAACAAACATTTTTTCTGATGGACTTTGGTTTTTTTGGTTTTAAATGCACATACTGTTACATTGAAATTTCAGATATTGATTATTTTATTTATTACTGATTAATTTGTTCGATTAATCGAATATTCGAATAAAACACACCTAACAACCTCAATGCGTCTTTTAGGAAGAATTGTTGTAATAAACAAGGATATTTCTGATGGACTTTATTATTTGTTGTTATAAATGCATGTACTGTATCATTGGAATTGCAGCTATTGATTGTTTTATTTATTACTGATTCATTTGTTCGATTAATTGATTAATCGAGTGAAACACACCTAATTACCTCAATTCATCTTTTAGGGACAATAGATGTAATGAACAATGATTTTCTGATGGACTTTATTATTTTGTTGTGATAAATGCACAAACTGAAACATTGAAATTACAGCTATCAATTATTTCAGTAATCTATCGATTAATTGGTTTGATTAATCGAGTAGTCAAATAAAACACACCTAATAACCTCAATAAACAAACATTTTTTTCCGATGGACTTTGTTTTTTTTGTTATAAATGCACATACTGTTACATTGAAATTGCAACTATTGATTATTTTATTTATTACTGATTCATTTTTTCGATTAATCGAATAATCGAATAAAACACACCTAACAACCTCAATGCGTCTTTTAGGAAGAATTGTTGTAATAAACAAGGATATTTCTGATGGACTTTATTATTTGTTGTTATAAATGCACGTACTGTATCATTGGAATTGCAGCTATTGATTGTTTTTTTTATTACTGATTCATTTGTTCGATTAATCGAGTTATCGAATGAAACACACCTAATTACCTCAATTCATCTTTTAGGGACAATAGATGTAATAAACAATGATTTTCTGATGGACTTTATTCTTTGTTGTGATAAATGCACAAACTGAAACATTGAAATTACAGCTATCAATTATTTCAGTAATCTATCGATTAATTGGTTTGATTAATCGAGTAGTCAAATAAAACACACCTAATAACCTCAATAAACAAACATTTTTTCTGATGGACTTTGTTTTTTTTGTTATAAATGCACATACTGTTACATTGAAATTGCAGCTATTGATTATTTTATTTATTATTGATTCATTTGTTCGATTAATCGAATAATCGAATAAAACACACCTAACAACCTCAATGCGTCTTTTAGGAAGAATTGTTGTAATAAACAAGGATATTTCTGATGGACTTTATTATTTGTTGTTATAAATGCACGTACTGTATCATTGGAATTGCAGCTATTGATTGTTTTATTTATTACTGATTCATTTGTTCGATTAATCGAGTAATCGAATGAAACACACAGGGAGGGGTAATGCAAGCACCCGCAGTAGATTATTCAGAATGGAAATGTGCTGACACTCGTGATTTCGCACGGTCTCTGTTTTGTCTGCGTCGAGGTACTCGATGTCCGTCCTTGGCTGTGATATTTTCATCCGCCATCTGTCATCTTGGCTGCCTCCTTTCCATGAAGCTCTCTGCGTACTGTACGTGGGCTAATTGGAAGATCACATTGAAGTTCGAAGCTCTGTAGCAACTGATTTTGCAGAAAGTATTTGCACTATGCGCTTCAGCATCCGCTGACCCCTCTCTCGTCAGTTTACGTGGCCTACCACTTGGTGGCTGACTTGCTGTTGTTCCCAAACTCTTCACTTTTCTTATAATAAAGTTGACTTTGGAATATTTAGGAGCGAGGACATTTCACGACTGGATTTGTTGCACAGGTGGCATCCTATGAAATCACTGAGAGCGGCCCATTCTTTCACAACATTTTGTAGAAACAGCCTCCATACCTAAGTGCTTGATTTAATACACCAGGCCAAGTGACTAGGGCACAGTGACGTGCGGTGAGGTTGATGGCTGGTGAGGCACTGACTTCATCACAGTCAGATTTACAAACATATGAACCCTAAAGAGTATCTTATTCACCATTTGATTGGCAGCAGTTAACGGGTTATGTTTAAAAGCTCATACCAGCATTCTTCCCTGCTTGCCACTCAGCATCAAGGGTTGGAATTGGGGGTTAAATCACCAAAAATGATTCCCAGGCGCGGCACCGCTGCTGCCCACTGCTCCCCTCACCTCCCAAGGGGTGATCAAGGGGATGGGTCAAATGCAGAGGACAAATTTCACCACACCTAGTGTGTGTGTGACAATCATTGGTACTTTAACTTAACTTTAACTTTACACATACAAACTGTAGCACACAAAAAAGCACATTTAATAAAAAAAACGTTATTATGGTCATACCTTTACTTAGAAATTAAGTCCATGCGCCGCAACTAAAGCCCTCACTTAAACTTTCCTCGTGCAAGATTGAATCTATTTAAAAAAGTGTAACCGAGGGTTTATAAATGTCGTCTATACTGTATGAAACTACAACATAACAAACACGGAGGCTCCAGTTTACACGAGGACCACTTTATTTACCTTCTTTCAAAAACCTCCGCAACGTGACATCACTTCCGCTCTTAGCGCCTTCAAAATAAGAGCTCAAGGCATATACTGTATAACAGCGCAATAACGGGAACTTAACATCACAAAGAGGAAAGCCCATAAAAATAGGTTACAAAAGTGATTTAATAAGAAGCCAAAAAGTGCAAAAACAATAATGTTCGTGTTGGAGGAGTTGTGAATTAGGTACACCTGCAGTCTGCAGGTGTACCTAATGTTGTGGCCCTGCAGTCATTCACAACTCCTCCAACACGAACATTATTGTTTTTGCACTTTTTGGCTTCTTATGAAATATTTTTTTTAAATAGATTCAATCTTGCACGTGGAAAGTTTAAGTGTGGGCTTTAGTCGATATAACAATTCTACGGCGGGGTTGCAGGAGGCGAGCCTCACACAGTGCGTCTTTTGCAGCCGTTTTATGATCGCTCAGCACAAGAAATACTTTACACATATACAGTTGTTGACAAAATACACTGTACATTATATACCTCAGCTAACTAAACTATGGAAATGTATAATATAGTTCATATAGCAATACGGTCTCACTGCACAGCAGGCCAGCAGTTAGCCGAGTCATTGCGCAATCCATGTTGAGGCACTGAGTGACGTGCCTCAATTGGCTGCTGTTCACCGCACCGTCTCTTCTCAGTATTTCAACGGCATATGTGAAAATTCAGCGATTTTGAATAAAAATAATCTAAAACTGGTGAAGTTAAATGAAAAATAACTTTATAGTATAATCACTGGATACATATAACAATTTATTCTATTTTTTTTTCCTTTTACATTTTTTTTCTTTCCATGAGGCAGGTGAGGCGGGGGCCTCACCTGCCTCTAGTGACTGCACGTCACTGCTACGGCACCTGATTCTCATTATTTGTATGGGTGGCCAAATACTTTTGGCAATATACTGTATATTTAAATGATTCTGCAGATTTATTGACATTTGTCCGTGTTGTACTGTGGATACTATTTGGGGTGAATTAAATCAATAGCCTTATGATTGTTGTCCACGTTTGATGTGTATGCACATTCTCCAGCTTGTTGATTTGTTTATGACACAATGACATCGTCAAGCCTGAAAAGTTTCCGTTGTTATATCCACCCGGTGTCTGTCCTTTTACGCCGTTTTTCTTGCATAATTAATCACCTGGTGATCTTGCTCCATGCTGGGAAGGGTTTTCAAGTACCCAGTACATACTTTTTTCTCTCTTTTCTTCCACAGACGGACAGTTTCCCCGCTGAGCCTAATTACATGGGAAGCAGACAGCAGTTTGTTCAGAGGTAGGTGCTGGCTTCCGCCACCGTCATAGCGTCTCAGACCTTTGTTTTCCTCTCCCTCGTTTGTCACGACTAGGGATGTAACGATTAGCCGTGTTAATGAAAAACGGAGGCAAAACTCTCGGCGATTGGTATTAACGTTTTAAATTAAAATGATCGTAAAAACCGTTGATTGATAACCGCATTTGGATAAACACGCGGACCGGTGATACTTCCAATTTACTGGCGACGGCGAGCTAGCGCGCTAATAGGCGGCTAGCTTAAATGCCAGCATGAATACAAGAGACGTTAACGACATACCCCAATCTGAACTTGTAGGAACGCATTAGTGTTCCAGCAACTAAGATACTCATACATATTTAAACAGTCAAATAAAAATATTATGGCTCTTACAAAATAAGAACAATATTTAATTTTTAATGTTGTTTTTCTGCTAAGGAAAGTATATTGTGTGTCTGTTTAATATTGTTTTTATTTTTTTAAATAAAACTTATAAAATAAAATATTTGTACATTTGAGCACTTCACTATAGAGCACACCTGAATATAAGCCGCAGCCACTTAATTTTATTTTGTAAATGTGTAAATTGCACATGTGTATAAGCTGCAGGTGTGCACATTGACATATGAAATATTTATATGCTTTTTTAATGGCCCGGTCGATCGGCTTTGGCTTTGGGGCTGTGTTTTGTGCATTTTGTTGTGACTTGATGATGGTGAGCGTATAGCACGCTAAATGGCTGACTGAATAACTTCATGAGTGTGTTTCATTTAATGTGAACAATTTCAATGGTCCACCATTGGGATGGGTACCGTTGACAATTGAACCAATACGGTTCCAATTCCCGGTACCTGGCAATTAATACCAGTATTCAGGGTTACAAATTATCAGTAGTTTGTTTTGGAGTTTAATAAATATTGTTTTTGATTTTAAAAAAATCTTATTTTTATCATAACTTTTAATTATGCACATGTTTATAAGCTGCAGGCGTACATATAGAAGCAATAAATATTTTCATCCTTTTTCAATGGCCGGGTGGACCTGCTTTGGCTTTGGGGCTGCGTTTTGTGTATTTTTGTCGTGACTTGATGATGGTGAGCGTATAGCACGCTAAATGGCTGACTGAATAACTGTGTGAGTGGGTTTGATTTAATGTGAACAATTTCATTGGTCATAAGGATGGGTACCATCAACAACTGAATCGATACGGTTCCAATTCCCGGTACCAGGGAAATTCAGTTTTTTTTTGTAGGTTAATAAATATTGTTTTTGATTTAAAAGAAATATATATGTATATATATATATATATATATATATATAATTTTTTTATTGCAACTTTGAAATATGCTCATGTTTATAAGCAACATTGAAATTGCATCTATTGATTATTAGGGACCAAGTCCCTTTGGGACAGAGACCCCTACTGTATTTCTAGCGTTTTATTATTATTATTCCGCCGCCTCTTTGAGCTGTAATTTGACCCCCTTAACATGCTTCAAAACTCACCAAATTGGACTGGCAAAAATTGCGATCTAATCAAAAAACCAAACCCCAAAACTCAAAATTGCGCTCTAGCGCCCCCTAGGAAGAAAACACAGACAAAACTGCCTGCAACTCCCAGTAGGAATGTCGTAGAGACATGAAACAAAAACCTCTACGTAGGTCTCACTTAGACCTAGATTCCATTCACTCACAACCCTCAGCAAAAATCAACAGGAAGTTTGCAATTCCCCCTTCAAAACAAAAGTTGAGTAAAAACAGTCACCTTTTTTCAAACATTATCTCCTCCGAGCGCGTTTGTCGTGTCGGCTTCAAATTAGCACAGGAGACAGGTTAAACCCTTCTGTATAAAAGTTGATGAAAAAGTTTTAATTACTGCTCCGGTTTAGATTTTATGAGCCCTCAAAGTCGGTCCCGTCCATCGCTGCTTGCAGCTTTAATTTGATTTATTATTGATTAATTTGTTCGATTAATCGAGTAATCGGAATTGCGCTCTAGCGCCCCCTAGGAAGAAAACACAGACAAAACTGCCTGTAACTTCCAGTAAGAATGTCCTAGAGACATGAAACAAAAACCTCTACGTAGGTCTCACTCAGACCTAGATTTCATTCACTCACAATCCTCAGCAAAAATCAACAGGAAGTTTGCAATTCCCCCTTCAAAACAAAAGTTGAGTAAAAAAGTTGAGTTTCAAACATTATCTCCTCCGAGCGTGTTTGTCGTGTCGGCTTCAAATTAGCACAGGAGACAGATTAAACCCTTCTGTACAAAAGTTGATGAAAGAGTTTTAATTACTGCTCCGGTTTAGATTTTATGAGCCTTCAAAGTCGGTCCCGTCCATCGCTGCTTGCAGCTTTAATTGGATTTATTATTGATTAATTTGTTTGATTAATCGAGTAATCGGAATTGCGCTCTAGCGCCCCCTAGGAAGAAAACAGACAAAACTGCCTGTAACTCCCAGTAGGAATGTCGTAGAGACATGAAACAAAAACCTCTACGTAGGTCTCACTTAGACCTAGATTCCATTCACTCACAACCCTCAGCAAAAATCAACAGGAAGTTTGCAATTCCCCCTTCAAAACAAAAGTTGAGTAAAAACAGTCACCTTTTTTCAAACATTATCCCCTCCGAGCGTGTTTGTCGTGTCGGCTTCAAATTAGCACAGGAGAGAGATCAAACCCTTCTGATTAAAAGTTGATGAAAGAGTTTTAATTACTGTTCCGGTTTAGATTTTATGAGCCTTCAAAGTCGGTCCCGTCCATCGCTGCTTGTAGCTTTAATTGGATTTATTATTGATTAATTTGTTCGATTAATCGAGTAATCGGAATTGCGCTCTAGCGCCCCCTAGGAAGAAAACACAGACAAAACTGCCTGCAACTCCCAGTAGGAATGTCCTAGAGACATGAAACAAAAACCTCTACGTAGGTCTCACTTAGACCTAGATTCCATTCACTCACAACCCTCAGCAAAAATCAACAGGAAGTTTGCAATTCCCCCTTCAAAACAAAAGTTGAGTAAAAACAGTCAACTTTTTTCAAACATTATCTCCTCTGAGCGCGTTTGTCGTGTCGGCTTCAAATTAGCACAGGAGAGAGATTAAACCCTTCTGATTAAAAGTCGATGAAAGACTTTTAATTACTGCTCCGGTTTAGATTTTATGAGCCCTCAAAGTCGGTCCCGTCCATTGCTGCTTGCAGCTTTAATTTGATTTATTATTGATTAATTTGTTCGATTAATCGAGTAATCGGAATTGCGCTCTAGCGCCCCCTAGGAAGAAAACATACAAAACTGCCTGTAACTCCCAGTTGGAATGTCGTAGAGATATGAAACAAAAACCTCTATGTAGGTCTCACTTAGACCTAGATTCCATTCACTCACAACCCTCAGCAAAAATCAACAGGAAGTTTGCAATTCCCCCTTCAAAACAAAAGTTGAGGAAAAACAGTCACATTTTTTCAAACATTATCCCCTCCGAGCGCGTTTGTCGTGTCGGCTTCAAATTAACACAGGAGACGGATTAAACCCTTCTGATTAAAAGTCGATGAAAGAGTTTTAATTACTGCTCCGGTTTAGATTTTATGAGCCCTCAAAGTCGGCCATGTCCATCGCTGCTTGCAGCTTTAATTTAATTTATTATTGATTAATTTGTTCGATTAATCGAGTAATCGGAATTGCGCTCTAGCGCCCCCTAGGAAGGAAACACAGACAAAACTGCCTGTAACTTCCAGTAGGAATGTCCTAGAGACATGAAACAAAAACCTCTACGTAGGTCTCACTTAGACCTAGATTCCATTCACTCACAACCCTCAGCAAAAATCAACAGGAAGTTTGCAATTCCCCTTTCAAAACAAAAAATGAGTAAAAAAGTTGAGTTTCAAACATTATCTCCTCCGAGCGCGTTTGTCGTGTCGGCTTCAAATTAGCACAGGAGAGGGATTAAACCCTTCTGATTAAAAGTCGATGAAAGAGTTTTAATTACTGCTCCGGTTTAGATTTTATGAGCCCTCAAAGTCGGTCCCTTCCATCGCTGCTTGCAGCTTTATTGGATTTATTATTGATTAATTTGTTCGATTAATCGAGTAATCGGAATTGCGCTCTAGCGCCCCCTAGGAAGAAAACACACACAAAACTGCCTGTAACTCCCAGTAGGAATGTCCTAGAGACATGAAACGAAAACCTCTACGTAGGTCTCACTTAGACCTAGATTCCATTCACTCACAACCCTCAGCAAAAATCAACAGGAAGTTTGCAATTCCCCCTTCAAAACAAAAGTTGAGTAAAAACAGTCACCTTTTTTCAAACATTATCTCCTCCGAGCGTGTTTGTCGTGTCGGCTTCAAATTAGCACAGGAGAGAGATTAAACCCTTCTGATTAAAAGTCGATGAAAGAGTTTTAATTACTGCTCCGGTTAAGATTTTATGAGCCCTCAAAGTCGGTCCCGTCCATCGCTGCTTGCAGCTTTAATTTGATTTATTATTGATTAATTTGTTCGATTAATCGAGTAATCGGAATTGCGTTCTAGCGCCCCCTAGGAAGAAAACACAGACAAAACTGCCTGTAACTCCCAGTAGGAATGTCCTAGAGACATGAAACAAAAACCTCTACGTAGGTCTCACTTAGACCTAGATGTCATTCACTCACAACCCTCAGCAAAAATCAACAAGAAGTTTGCAATTCCCCCTTCAAAACAAAAGTTGAGTAAAAACAGTCACATTTTTTTAAACATTATCTCTTCCGAGCGTGTTTGTCGTGTCGGCTTCAAATTAACACAGGAGAGAGATTAAACCCTTCTGATTAAAAGTCAATGAAAGACTTTTAATTACTGCTCCGGTTTAGATTTTATGAGCCCTCAAAGTCGGTCCCGTCCATCGCTGCTTGCAGCTTTAATTTGGTTTATTATTGATTAATTTGTTCGATTAATCGAGTAATCGGAATTGCGCTCTAGCGCCCCCTAGGAAGAAAACACAGACAACACTGCCTGTAACTCCCAGTAGGAATGTCGTAGAGACATGAAACAAAAACCTCTATGTAGGTCTCACTTAGACCTAGATTCCATTCACTCACAACCCTCAGCAAAAATCAACAGGAAGTTTGCAATTCTCCCTTCAAAACAAAAGTTGAGGAAAAACAGTCACCTTTTTTCAAACATTATCTCCTCCGAGCGCGTTTGTCGTGTCGGCTTCAAATTAGCACAGGAGAGAGATTGAACCCTTCTGTATATATATTTGTATATATATATATACATATATATATATATATATATATATATATATATATATATATATATATATATATTTTTTTTTTTTTTTTTTTAATGTCATTTTTTATTGCACCTTTGAAATATGCTCATGTTTATAAGCAACATTGAAATTGCATCTATTGATTATTAGGGACCAAGTCCCTTTGGGACAGAGGACCCTATTGTATTTCTAGCGTTTTATTATTATTATTATTCCGCCGCATCTTTGAGTTGTATTTTGACCCCCTTAACATGCTTCAAAACTCACCAAATTAGACTTGCAAAAATTGCGATGCATTCAAAAAACCAAACCCCAAAACTCTAAATTGCGCTCTAGCGCCCCCTAGGAAGAAAACACAGACAAAACTGCCTGCAACTCCCAGTAGGAATGTCGTAGAGACATGAAACAAAAACCTCTATGTAGGTCTCACTTAGACCTAGATTCCATTCACTCACAACCCTCAGCAAAAATCAACAGGAAGTTTGCAATTCCCCCTTCAAAACAAAAGTTGAGTAAAAACAGTCACCTTTTTTCAAACATTATCTCCTCCGAGCGCGTTTGTCGTGTCGGCTTCAAATTAGCACAGGAGAGAGATTAAACCCTTCTGATTAAAAGTCGATGAAAGACTTTTAATTACTGCTCCGGTTTAGATTTTATGAGCCCTCAAAGTCGGTCCCGTCCATCGCTGCTTGCAGCTTTAATTGTATTTATTATTGATTAATTTGTTCGATTAATCGAGTAATTGGAATTGCGCTCTAGCGCCCCCTAGGAAGAAAACACAGACAAAACTGCCTGCAACTTCCAGTAGGAATGTCCTAGAGACATGAAACAAAAACCTCTACGTAGGTCTCACTTAGACCTAGATTTCATTCACTCACAACCCTCAGCAAAAATCAACAGGAAGTTTGCAATTCCCCCTTCAAAACAAAAATTGAGTAAAAACAGTCACCTTTTTTTTCAAACATTATCTCCTCTGAGCGCGTTTGTCGTGTCGGCTTCAAATTAGCACAGGAGAGAGATTGAACACTTCTGTATATATATATATATGTATATATATATATATATATATATATATATATATATATATATATATTTATATATATATTTTTATTTTTTTTTTTTTTTTTTTTTTTATATATATCATTTTTTATTGCACCTTTGAAATATGCTCATGTTTATAAGGAACATTGAAATTGCATCTATTGATTATTAGGGACCAAGTCCCTTTGGGACAGAGGACCCTATTGTAATTCTAGCGTTTTATTATTATTCTGCCGCCTCTTTGAGCTGTAATTTGACCCCCTTAACATGCTTCAAAACTCACCAAATTGGACTTGCGAAAATTGCGATGCAATCAAAAAAACCAAACCCCAAAACTCAAAATTGCGCTCTAGCGCCCCCTAGGAAGAAAACACAGACAAAACTGCCTGCAACTTCCAGTAGGAATGTCGTAGAGACATGAAACAAAAACCTCTATGTAGGTCTCACTTAGACCTAGATTCCATTCACTCACAACCCTCAGCAAAAATCAACAGGAAGTTTGCAATTCCCCCTTCAAAACGAAAGTTGAGTAAAAACAGTCACCTTTTTTCAAACATTATCTCCTCCGAGCGCGTTTGTCGTGCCGGCTTCAAATTAGCACAGGAGAGAGATTGAACCCTTCTGTATATATATATGTATATATATATATATATATATATATATATTTTATTTTTATTTTTTTTTTTATATCATTTTTTATTGCACCTTTGAAATATGCTCATGTTTATAAGCAACATTGAAATTGCATCTATTGATTATTAGGGACCAAGTCCCTTTGGGACAGAGGACCCTATTGTAATTCTAGCGTTTTATTATTATTCTGCCGCCTCTTTGAGCTGTAATTTGACCCCCTTAACATGCTTCAAAACTCACCAAATTGGACTTGCGAAAATTGCGATGCAATCAAAAAAACCAAACCCCAAAACTCAAAATTGCGCTCTAGCGCCCCCTAGGAAGAAAACACAGACAAAACTGCCTGCAACTCCCAGTAGGAATGTCGTAGAGACATGAAACAAAAACCTCTATGTAGGTCTCACTTAGACCTAGATTCCATTCACTCACAACCCTCAGCAAAAATCAGCAATTCCCCCTTCAAAACAAAAGTTGAGTAAAAACAGTCACCTTTTTTCAAACATTATCTCCTCCGAGCGTGTTTGTCGTGTCGGCTTCAAATTAACACAGAAGAGAGATTGAACCCTTCTGATTAAAAGTTGATGAAACAGTTTTAATTACTGCTCCGGTTTAGATTTTATGAGCCCTCAAGTCGGTCCCGTCCATCGCATCTTGCAGCTTTAATTTATTATTGATTAATTTGTTTGATTAATCGAGTAATCAAATAAAATACACTTTATAACTTCAATGTATCTTTTTACAGAAATAGTTTAAATAAACAAGGATATTTTTTTTTCTGATGGACTATATTATTTGCTTTAATTGATGAACATAATGATATTGCAGCTATCATTTATTTCAGCAATATTTCGATTGATTTGTTCGATTAATCGAATAATCGCTGCAGAAAAGTTAAATTCGGGGCTTGTAGTCCAAAATTGATCGCAATAATGTCCATATGTTTACATCCCGAGTGACGGAGAATGTATGTAGATGATTAGTTATTCACCAGTGAATTTAAAACAGGTACATATCCGAAGAGTACTCATGTGTTTTTTTTTTGTCGGTGTAGCAGTTCGACGTTCAAAGACCCGGAGCGAGCGAGCCTGAGAGACAGCGGCCACGGCGACAGCGACCAGGCCGACAGCGACCAGGACACCAACAAAGGCTCCTGCTGCGACATGTCGGCCAAGGAAGCTCTCAAGCTCAAGGCTTCGGGCGTCCGACCGCCCCCTCTGGAGCAAGGTGAGCTCAAAAAACCCTCCTTTTCCTCGCTCATGAACCCAGAAACGTTCCATCGTGTCTCAGCCTTGTAATTTCCTGGCGTGTGTGCGTGACGTGTGGGTCCTACACGCGTTTTTATCAAAGACGACAAGCCCATTATGTTTTTATAAGCCCGGCGACTTCAGCCTCTCCATTTAGTCCTTCCGCCCTCCACGCCTGTCTCTGAAATTTTGATAATGGAACACGGAAAATAACTTAAGCGAGCGGCGAGGAACGTGGCTGCCGCGGCGGGGTTATGAAATATGGATAATTGTTGTAAGCGCTGGGGGTCGGGCAGATTACACATGACATGTGTTGAACAATAACTCCCCGGGTGGGGGTTGTTACTGTTCCCCCCCCTCACGGTTTTATCTGTGGCCCAACAAAAGATTGTGTTCGGGGCTCCAATTTTGGACTTTGATATGACTTATTTATTCATGTTGTCAGACTTCTGAAGGACCGGTGCGTTTACACGCTCTGGAAAAAATAAATATTCACAAAATTTTGTTGAAACTAACTCCATGAACTACCCTACATACTACATGTTGAAACTAGCACCATGAACTACCCTACATACAACATGTTGAAATTAACTCCATGAACTACCCTACACACTAAATGTTGAAACTAACTCCATGAAGTACCCTACATACTACATGTTGAAATTAACTCCATGAACTACCCTACATACTACACGTTGAAACTAACTCCATGAACTACACTACACACTACATGTTGAAACTAACTCCATGAACTACCCTACATACTACATGTTGAAATTAACTCCATGAACTACCCTACATACTAAATGTTGAAACTAACTCCATGAACCACCCTACATACTACATGTTGAAATTAACTCCAAGAACTACCCTACATACTACACGTTGAAACCAACTCCATGAACTACCCTACATACTACACGTTGAAACTAGCTCCATGAACCACCCTACATACTACACGTGGAAACTAACTCCATGAACTCACATAGTATATGTTGAAACTAACTCCATGAACTACCCTACATACTACATGTTGAAACAAACTCCATGAACTACCCTACATACTACATGTTAAAACTAACTCCATGAACTACTCTACATACTACATGTTGAAACTAACACCATGAACTACCCTACATACTACATGTTGAAACCAACTCCATGAACTACCCTACATACAACACGTTGAAACCAACTCCATAAACTACCCTACATACTGTAGTACACGTTGAAACTAACTCCATGAACTACCCTACATACTGTAGTACATGTTGAAACTAACTCCATGAACTACCCTACATACTACATGTTGAAACTAACTCCATGATTTACCCTACATACTACACGTTTAAACTGACTCCATGAACTACCCTACATAGTACACGTTGAAACTAACACCATGAACTACCCTACATACTACATGTTGAAACTAACTCCATGAACTACCCTACATACTACATGTTGAAACCAACTCCATGAACTACCCTACATACAACACGTTGAAACCAACTCCATAAACTACCCTACATACTGTAGTACACGTTGAAACTAACTCCATGAACTACCCTACATACTGTAGTACATGTTGAAACTAACTCCATGAACTACCCTACATACTACATGTTGAAACTAACTCCATGATTTACCCTACATACTACACGTTTAAACTGACTCCATGAACTACCCTACATAGTACACGTTGAAACTAACACCATGAACTACCCTACATACTACATGTTGAAACTAACTCCATGAACTACCCTACATACTACATGTTGAAACCAACTCCATGAACTACCCTACATACAACACGTTGAAACCAACTCCATAAACTACCCTACATACTGTAGTACACGTTGAAACTAACTCCATGAACTACCCTACATACTGTAGTACATGTTGAAACTAACTCCATGAACTACCCTACATACTACATGTTGAAACTAACTCCATGATTTACCCTACATACTACACGTTTAAACTGACTCCATGAACTACCCTACATAGTACACGTTGAAACTAACACCATGAACTACCCTACATACTAAACGTTGAAACCAACTCCATGAACGACCCTACATACTACATGTTGAAACCAACTCCATGAACTACCCTACATACTACATGTTGAAACTAACTCCATGAACTACCTTACATACTACACGTTGAAACTAACACCATGAACTACCCTACACGTTGAAACTAACTCCATGAACTACCCTACATACTACATAATGAAACTAACTCCATGAACTACCCTACATACTACATGTTGAAACTAACTCCATGAACTACCCTACACACTAAATGTTGAAACTAACTCCATGAACTACCCTACATACTACATGTTGAAACTAACTCCATGAACTACCTTACATCTACATGTTGAAACTAACTCCCTGAACTACCCTATATACTACATGTTGAAACTAACTCTATGAACTACCCTACATACTACATGTTGAAACTAACTCCATGAACTATCCTACATACTACACGTTGAAACTAACTCCATGAACTACCCTACACACTAAATGTTGAAACTAACTCCATGAACTACCCTACATACTACATTTTGAAATTAACTCCATGAACTACCCTACATACTACACGTTGAAACTGACTCCATTAACTACCCTAAATACTACATGTCCAAACTAACTCCATGAACTACCCTACATACTACATGTTGAAACTAACTCCCTGAACTACCCTACATACTACATGTTGAAACTAACTCCATGAACTACCCTACATACTACTTGTTGAAAATTACTTCATGAATTACCCTACACACTAAATGTTGAAACTAACTCCATGAACTACCCTACATACTACATGTCCAAACTAACTCCATGAACTACCCTACATACTACATGTTGAAACTAACTCCCTGAACTACCCTACATACTACATGTTGAAACTAACTCCATGAACTACCCTACATACTACACGTTGAAAATAACTCCATGAACTACCCCACACACTACATGTTGAAACTAACTCCATGAACTACCCTACGCACTACATGTTGAAACTAGCTCCATGAACTACCCTACATACTACACGTTGAAACTGACTCCATGAACTGCCTTACATACTACATGTTGAAACTAACTCCATGAACTACCCTACATACTACACGTTGAAAGTGACTCCATGAACTATCCTACATACTACAAGTTAAAACTAACTCCATGAACTACCCTACATACTACACGTTGAAACTAACTCCATGAACTACCCTACATACTACATGTTAAAACTAACTCCATGAACTATCCTACATACTACACGTGGAAACTAACTCTATGAACTCACATAGTATACGTTGAAACTAACTCCATGAACTACCCTACACACTACATGTTGAAACTAGCTCCATGAACTACCTTACATACTACATGTTGAAATTAACACCATGAACTACCCTACATGTTGAAACTAACTCCATGAACTACCCTACATACTACATGTTGAAACCAACTCCATTAACTACCCTACATACTACATGTTGAAACTAACTTTATGCATTACCCTACATACTACATGTTGAAACTAACTCCATGAACTACACGTTGAAACTAACTCCATGAACTACCCTACATACTAAATGCTGAAACTAACTCCATGAACTACCCTACATAGTACACGTTGAAACTAACACCATTAACTACCCTACATACTACATGTTGAAACGAACTCCATGAACTACCCTACATACTACATGTGGAAACTAGCTCCATGAACTACCACACATAGTATACATTGAAACTAACTCCATGAACTACCCTACATACTACATATTGAAATTAACTCCATGAACTACCCTACGCACTAAATGTTGAAACTAACTTCATGAACTACACTACATACTACATGTTGAAATTAACTCCATGAACTACCCTACATACTACATGTTGAAACTAACTCCATGAACTACCCTAAATACTACCTGTTGAAACTAGCTCCATGAACTACCCTACATACTACACGTTGAAACTGACTCCATGAACTACCCTACATACTACATGTTGAAACTAACTCCATGAACTACTTTACATACTACACGTTGAAACTAACTCTATGAACTACCCTACATACTACATGTTGAAACTAACACCATGAACTACCCTACATACTACATGTTGAAACTAACTCCATGAACTACCCTGCATACTACACGTTGAAACTAACATCATGAACTACCCTTTATACTACGTGTTGAAACTAACTCCATGAACTACCCTACATACTACATGTTGAAACCAACTCCATGAACTACCCTACATACTACACATTGAAACTAACTCCATGAACTACCCTACATACTACACGTTGAAACTAGCTCCATGAACTACCCTACACACTACATTTTGAAACTAACTCCATGAACTACCCTACATACTACACATTGAAACTAACTCCATGAACTACCCTACATACTACATGTTGAAACTAACTCCATGAACTACCCTACACACTAAATGTTGAAACTAACTCCATGAACTACCCTACATACTACACGTTGAAACTAACTCCATGAACTACCCTACATACTACATGTTGAAACTAACTCCATGAACTACCCTGCATACTACACGTTGAAACTAACACCATGAACTACCCTACATACTACATGTTGAAACTAACTCCATGAACTACCCTAAATACTACATGTTGAAACTAACTCCATGAACTACCCTACATACTACATGTTTAAACTAACTCCCCGAACTACCCTGCATACTACATGTTGAAACTAACTCCATGAACTACCCTACATACTACATGTTGAAACTAACTCCATGAACTACCCTACATACTACACGTTGAAACTAGCTCCATGAACTACCCTACACACTACATTTTGAAACTAACTCCATGAACTACCCTACACACTACATTTTGAAACTAACTCCATGAACTACCCTACATACTACACATTGAAACTAACTCCATGAACTACCCTACATACTACATGTTGAAACTAACTCCATGAACTACCCTACACACTAAATGTTGAAACTAACTCCATGAACTACCCTACATACTACACGTTGAAACTAACTCCATGAACTACCCTACATACTACATGTTGAAACTAACTCCATGAACTACCCTGCATACTACACGTTGAAACTAACACCATGAACTACCCTACATACTACATGTTGAAACTAACTTCATGAACTACCCTACACACTAAATGTTGAAACTAACTCCATGAACTACCCTACATACTACACGTTGAAACTAACTCCATGAACTACCCTACATACTACATGTTGAAACTAACTCCATGAACTACCCTGCATACTACACGTTGAAACTAACACCATGAACTACCCTACATACTACACGTTGAAACCAACTCCATGAACTACCCTACATACTACACGTTGAAACTAACTCCATGAACTACCCTACATACTACACGTTGAAACTAACTCCATGAACTATCCTACATACTACATGTTGAAACTAACTCCATGAACTATCCTACATACTACACGTTGAAACTAACTCCATGAACTACCCTACACACTACATGTTGAAACTAACTCCATGAATAGTCAAGGATTTTGTTACTTGGTGCTGTCTTTGAAATATGTTAGCTGTTTACTTGTTTACATGCTAACATTGCAATGGTAATGTTTCATGCTGATATTTTTTTGCAAATTTCTTGTATCGTGAATTTTGTTACTTAGCACCATCTTAAAAGTAGGCTAGCTGTTAGCATATTAATGTTAGCATGCTAACATTTTATGCTAGAAATTCATACTTTTAACTTAAAAATCATGGATTATGTTTCTTGCCGCCATCTTAAAAGTATGCTAGCTGTTTTCCTGACAGCATGCTAACGTTAACATGCAACCTTTAAGGCAGCATTTCATTTAATTCCATACTTCTTAACCTAATAGTCATAGAGTTTGTTACTTGGTGCTGTCTTTGAAATATGTTAGCTGATTACTTGTTTGCATGCTAACATTGAATGGTAATGTTTTGTGCTGATATTTTTGCTACTTTCTTGTTTTATGAATTTTGTTACTTAGCACCATGCTAGTTGTTCCCCTGTTAGCATGTTAATGTTAGCATGCTAGCATTTTATGCTAGATTTTTTGTTAAATTCATACTTTCAATTTAACAATCATGGATTACGTTACTTGCCGCCATCTTAAAAGAATGATAGCTGTTTTTCTGACAGCATGCTAACATTAGCATGCAACCTTTAGGTTAGCATTTCAGCTAACTTCGTACTTTATAACCTAACAGTCATAGAGTTTGTTTCTTGGTGCTGTCTTTGAAATATGTTAGCTGATTACTTGTTTACATGCTAATGTTGAATGGTAATGTTTTGTGCTGATATTTTTGCTACTTTCTTGTATTATGAATTTTGTTTCTTAGCACCATGCTAGCTGTTCACCTGTTAGCATGTTAACGTTAGCATGCTAACATTTTATGCTAGATTTTTAGTTAAATTCATACTTTCAATTTAACAATCATGGATTACGTTACTTGCCGCCATCTTAAAAGAATGATAGCAGTTTTTCTGACAGCATGCTAACATTAGCATGCAACCTTTGTGTTAGCATTTCAGCTAACTTTGTACTGGTGGTGTTTTTGAAATATGTTAGCTGTTTACTTGTTTACATGCAAACATTGCAATGGTAATGTTTTGTTCTGATATTTTTGATAATTGTGTAGTTTTTTTTTTTACCTAATTATTACTTTATATATATTATATTAATTGTTGTTATTATACATGTATATATATATATATATATATATATATATATATATATATATATATATATATATATATGTATATATATATGTATATATGTATATGTGTATATATATATATATGTATATATATATGTATATATGTATATGTGTATATATATATATATATATATATATATATATATATATATATATATATATATATATATATATATATATATATATATATATACACATATACATATATACATATATATATACATATATATATATATATATATATATATATATATATATATTTTTATATATATATATATATATATATATATATATATATATATAAATATATATATATATATATATATATATATATATATATATATATATATAGTTACTTTACATGCAGTCGGCTTTCGGCCCCTAGACAATTTTTTTTAGCCCAATGCGGGCCCCCAAGTCAAGAAGTTTGGACCACCCTGTGTTACACATTCCGAATGTAGTTCATACAACCTTTTTTTTATTGAAGTTTGACAATAAAAAGTTTTATCATAACTTTAATAGACATATTTTTTATAACTGACCAAGAAACGCCAATCTTCACACCAGACCGTGACCGTGGGGCCGGGCCCTAAACAACCGCCGAGAGCCGGGCTAGGAAAGTTCTTGTAAAAAAGGCGTAACAAGCCTTAATGGCACAGGTGGCATGCTTAAGTCCCGTACCCGCTGCTTTTTATCTGCTTTGCAAAATGGAAATTTCCATAGAAATTCGCTCATCTCTTTATGGCAAGCCGTTATCTTCCTAACTGGATCCCGAAGTACAGTACAGCATAGCGGACATGGATTCCCTTTAATGGCGCTATTAATCCACGGAACAGACGGGCCGTTTTACTCCTCGCGGAATGACAACGACAATTTGCGCAACACTCTGCTTTGCAATATGCATGTTTGACTAGACAGCGTTTTTTTCTTCTTCTTCTTCTCTCCTTTCCTTCACATCGCTTTCACCACGGATATAAAAAACCCACACGTTGGCAAGAGAAATTGGCCAATTAAAAAGCTCCATATGTTTTACATTGTCAGCGTGTTCCTATTTGATTGTCCATGAGGAACCGAAATAATCAGATTTATGTACCACCGAGTGTTTCGGAACGCACTTGAGTAGTCAGTCGATAAAATCTCTTCCAGCATGCAAGTGCCAACCTGTGCCGATATATTGTCTGTCTGTCTAATCAGTTATTTTTTCTTTGGTAAAACTGTGTAAAAGATGTGCACTTTTTGTACTTTCTGAGCACATAACAATACCACTGTAATCCGCACTGTAAAGCACATCTAAATATAAGACGTGCCCACTTAATTTTCGGATTAAGAATAAAAATGAAATATTTTTTGTCCTTTTTCAACGGCTGCGTTTTGTGCATGTCATCGTGACTTGATGATGGTGAGCGTATAGCGGGCTAAATGGCTGACTGAATAACTGTGTGAGTGTGTTTGATTTAATGTGGACAGTTTCATTTGTCCGCCATAGAGATGGTTACCGTCAACAACTGTATTCAATGATACCATTTTTCGGTGGTTTTGAGTGTGTTAATAAATATTGTTTTTGATTAAAAAAAATAAATAAAAAAAAAATTATTGCAAGTTTTAAAATGACGCCCATTTTTAACTTGGGGGTGTACACATTGAAACATGAAATATTGTTATACATTTTCAATCGGCTTTGGCTAAGGGGCTGTGTTGTGTGCATTTTGTCGTGACTTGATGATGGTGAGCGTATAGCGGGCTAAATGGCTGACTGAATAACTGTTTGAGTGTGTTTGATTTAATGTGAACAATTTCATTGGTCCGTCATAGGAATGGGTACCATCAACAACTGAACCGATATGGTATTCAACAGTACCGATTTGCGGTAGTTGTGTGTGAGTTAATAAATATGGTTTTTGATTTAAACTTTTTTTTTTTATTGCAACTTTTAAAATTACATATGTTTATCATTTATAGGTGTGCACATTGAACTATTAAATATGCATATCCTTTTTTGATGGCCGGTTCTATCAGTTTTGGCTTTGAGGCTGTTTTGTGCATTTCATCTTGACTTGATGATGGTGAGCGTATAGCGGGCTAAATGGCTGACTGAATAACTATGTGATTGTGTTTGATTTAATGTGGACAGTTTCATTGGTCCGCCATAGGGATGGTTACCGTCAACGACTGTATTCAATGATACCATTTTTTGGTGGTTTTGAGTGTGTTAATAAATATTGTTTTTGATTGAAAAAAAATATATAAAAATTATTGCAAGTTTTAAAATGATGCCCATTTTTAACTTGGGTGTGTACACATTGAAACATGAAATATTGTTATACATTTTCAATGGCTAGGTCAATCGGCTTTGGCTAAGGGGCTGTGTTTTGTGCATTTTGTCGTGACTTGATGATGGTGAGCGTATAGCAGGCTAAATGGCTGACTGAATAACTGTGTGAGTGTGTTTGATTTAATGTGAACAATTTCATTGGTCCGCCATAGGAATGGGTACCATCAACAACTGAACCGATATGGTATTCAACAGTACCGATTTGCGGTAGTTGTGTGTGAGTTAATAAATATTGTTTTTGATTTTTTTTTTTAAATGTATTGCAACTTTTAAAATTACATATGTTTATCATTTGTAGGTGTGCACATTGAACTATTAAATATGCATATCCTTTTTAGATGGCCGGTTCGATCAGCTTTGGCTTTGAGGCTGTGTTTTGTGCATTTCATCTTGACTTGATGAGGGTGAGCGTATAGCGGGCTAAATGGCTGACTGAATAACTATGTGAGTGTGTTTGATTTAATGTGGACAGTTTCATTTGTCCGCCATAGGGATGGTTACCGTCAATGACTGTATTCAATGATACCATTTTTTGGTGGTTTTGAGTGGGTTAATAAATATTGTTTTTGATTAAAAAAAAATATATATATATATTGCAAGTTTTAAAATGACGCCCATTTTTAACGTGGGTGTGTACACATTGAAACATGAAATATTGTTATACATTTTCAATCGGCTTTGGTTAAGGGGCTGTGTTTTGTGCATTTTGTCGTGACTTGATGATGGTGAGCGTATAGCAGGCTAAATGGCTGACTGAATAACTGTGTGTGTTTCATTTAATGTGAACAATGTCATTGGTCCGCCATAGGAATGGGTACCATCAACAGCTGAACCGATATGGTATTCAACAGTACCGATTTGTGGTAGTTGTGTGTGAGTTAATAAATATTGTTTTTGATTTTTTTTTTTTTTTTTTTTTATTGCAACCTTTAAAATGACATATGTTTATAATTTTCAGGTGTGCACATTGAACCATTAAATATTTATATCCTTTTTTGATGGCCGGTTCGATTGGCTTTGGCTTTGAGGCTGTGTTTTGTGCATTTCATCTTGACTTGATGAGGGTGAGTGTATAGCGGGCTGAATGGCTGATTGAATAACGGTGTCAGTGTGTTTATTTAATATGAAAAAATTGATTGGTCCGCCATCGGGATGGTTACCGTCAACAACTGTATTCAATGGTACCATTTTTCAGTAGTTTTGAGTGTATTAATAAATATTGTTTTTCATTAAAAAAAAAAAAAAAATGTTTTTATTGCTAGTTTTAAAATTACGCCTATTTTTAATTTGGGGTGTACACATTGAAACATGAAATATTGTTATTCATTTTCAATGGCTAGGTCGATCGGCTTTGGCTAAGGGGCTGTAATTTTTGCTTTTTGTCGTGACTTGATGAGGGTGAGCGTATAGCGGGCTAAATGGCTGATTGAATAACTGTGTGTGTGTTTGATTTAATGTGAACAATTTCATCGGACCGCCATAAGAATGGGTACCGTCAACAAGTGATCAGATACAGTATTTAACGGTATCAATTTTCGGTAGTTTTGTGTGTGTTGATAAATGTTGTTTTTTGATTTAATTTAAAAATATATATATTTTATTGCAACTGTTAAATTTAAGCACATTTATAATTTACAAGTGTACTCATTGAAACATTAAATATTTGTGTCCTTTTTCAATGGCCGGGTCGATCAGCTTTGGCTTTGAGGCTGCATTTTGTGCGTTTCGTCGTGACTTGATGAGGGTGAGCGTATAGCAGGCTAAATGGCTGACTGAATAACTGTGTCAGTGTGTTTAATTTAATGTGAACAACTTCATCGATCCGCCATAGGAATGGGTACAATCAACAAGTGAACCGATACGGTATTCAACAGTAACCATTTTTGGTAGTTTTGTGTGTGTTAATAAATGTTGTTTTTTTATTTAAAAAAAATCTAATTTTTTATTGCAACTGTTAAAATTAAGCACATTTATAATTTGCAGGTGTACACCTTGAAACATGAAATATTTGTGTCCTTTTTCAATGGCCGGGTCGATCGGCTTTGGCTTTGAGGCTGCGTTTTGTGCGTTTCGTCGTGACTTGATGAGGGTGAGCGTATAGCAGGCTAAATGGCTGACTGAATAACTGTGTCAGTGTGTTTAATTTAATGTGAACAATTTCATCGATCCGCCATAGGAATGGGTACCATCAACAAGTGAACCGATACGGTATTCAACGGTAACCATTTTTGGTAGTTTTGTGTGTGTTGATAAGTGTTGTTTTTTAATTAAAAAAAATAATAATAATAATAATTGCAACTGTTAAAATTAAGCACATTTATAATTTGCAGGTGTACACACTAAAAAATTAAATATTTGTGTCTTTTTTCAATAGCCAGGTCGATCAGCTTTGGCTTTGGGGCTGCGTTTTGTGCGTTTTGTCGTGACTTGATGAGGGTGAGCGTATAGCAGGCTAAATGGCTGACTGAATAACTGTGTCAGTGTGTTTGATTCAATGTGAACAATTTGATTGGTCCACCATAACAACATAACCCATACGGTATTCAACAGTACCAATTGTCAGTAGTTTTGTGTGTGTTAATAAACATGCACACGTTGGCAAGAGAAATTGGCCAATTAGAAAGCTCCATATGTTTACCATTGTCAGCGTGTTCCTATTTGGTTGTCCATGAGGAACGGAAATAATCAGATTTATATACGCCCCCCCGAGCAAATACCAGTGAACGGGTGTTTCAGAAAGCACTCGAGTAGTCAGTCGATAAAATCTGTTCCAGCATGCAAGTGCCAACCTGTGCCTGTTTATCCAGCCTCTCTGGTGCTGCACTGAGTCCTGCAGGAATAGGACGTTGCTACCTGCATGCACCAATCAAACACGCTACCAGTCCACAGCCTGCCTCGTCCAACCTGCTTTTCACTCTTCGCTGCACTCCTTTATTTTTCTCCCCCGCCGCGCTTTCGCCGATTCCCCTCTCCGACTTTCATTCCTTGTTTAGGGAAATTGCTCGATGTGGGATTAGACGCTTTGACTCTGCCTCTGCTTAGCCAATAACGCCAGTGTTTGTTCTGTGACCCATCGTCCACAAAATTCCTTTTAACAATTAAAACATTACCGTTACTCTGCCAAAAAATGAAATCAATTAGTAACGGAAGTTACTCTTTAAATTTGTTTCATTCATTACTAGGGAAAGTGC
>NC_084562.2:23455000-23505000 GCF_033978685.3 Nerophis lumbriciformis
ACTGCAATATAACTCAATTAAGTACACTCGTTATGTTTGTCTAGCTTGTGTGTTATTGTGTGCATAGCTGTTGTGTAGCTGCGATCTCCTAGCGGCCTTTAGCATGTTTAACTTTTGTAAATGATGGAATACATTGTGTGCTTATTGGAGGACATTCAGATGTTAACTGGCTGGGGATGGCTGTTTATGACCCCCCTCCCTTAGAAACAGCCGTTGCCATGTAATCAGGGAAAGTCCAAATAAAAGAGGAGGCGTACAATCTTTCGTCAGAGCGTGGTGGAACTGCGCAAAGAGTACAGTCCAGACGTTTCCCCTCAATTGAGCCAAATTTGTCATGACTTGGTCCTGGGTGTTTGCTTTTCCGGGATGCAACGGAAAGTTGGCTCGGGCGAGACGGGAATGAAGGTACATGATTTATTTAATATATCAAAAAAAAAGTACAAACGAAAAGCGCGCACAGTGGCGGAGAACAAACTATGAAACCAAAAGACTATAGCAAAAAAGTACAAACGAAAAGCGCGCACAGTGGCGGAGAACAAACTATGAAACCAAAAGACTATAGCATTAATAAACAAAAACTTACTTGGCTTGGACAAAAAGTAGCAGCATGAATGATGAACATGAAAACAAGTGTCAGGAATGTACAGAGCAAAAATGTGAGGATGTCGTCAGAACGACAAACTGAAAACAATGAACTTAAATACTATAGACATGATTAACGAAAACAGGTGCGTGACTCAAAATGTGAAACAGGTGCGTGACGTGACAGGTGAAAACTAATGGGTTGCTATGGTGACAATCAAGAGTGCACAATGAGTCCAAACGTGGAACAGGTGAAACTAATGGGGTAATCATGGAAACAAGACAAGGAAGTGAAAAGACAGAAACTAAAGAGTCCTATAACTAAACAAAATATGATTACACAGACATGACACCATGTAATCAGGGAAAGTCCATATAAAAGAGGAGGCGTACAATCTTTCGTCAGAGCGTGGTGGAACTGTGCAAAGAGTACAGTCCAGACGTTTCTCCTCAAATTGAGCCATATTGAATTATGTCTCGGTTTAATTCCTTGCTTCTTGTCTTGTTTAATAGATGTCATCAGTGTTTGAACCTGACAACGACAAATAAAGATAGAATACTATTATTGTGCGTGTTCTCTATTTTTAAACAGAGAAATTCATCTGAAGTTGTCTTTATTTTTAAGTTGTCGCGCCGTGTTTTTTCTCCACGATCTAAAATGAGTTCGACACCCCCGATGTACGGTATCCTGGGGTCTTGAAAAGATCAACAATGTCCATTTTTTTTCCCCCCCGTCTTGTTACGATTCCAAACGTGTTGAAATCTCCGAGTGAACCATTTTCTCGCCCGACATTCTTCCCTCATAATCTGGAAATATCTTCACATCGCGGCTCGTTTTCCAAAATGGATTAATTAGCCCTGCGAAATCGCTGGCAATGTACCAATTAGGCCGAAGCTTTTTCTCATATAATCAGCGGGTAATTGATGCCCCGACATGCCTGCAACACGCGTGCTCGTCTGCGGCCGCCAGCGCTCGGCGGAGACTGCCAGAGACGCTATCGCTGATGGCGAGATGTTTGCCAGCTGATACTCTTCCAGGGACGTGGGAAGGAGGAGGAGTGCTGGAGGTTCAGAGGAGGCGTGACTGTACCAGATGACCTCTCTTAATTAGCCGCGATCCGAGTATGATCGTCGAACTGCCGCGGGCTTTGTTTTAAAAGCGTGGGAGAGGACGCAGGACGGGAGGTGATAAAACCGGCACTTCCTCGAGACGCCATCCATATATTAGCGCCATGAAATTGACTCCTTTACTGTTATTTGTGTTGCAGAGGCGTTGCAAATTCGATATGGATAATGGAAATCGGTCCGATATTAGCAGCGAAAAAAGAAAACAAGTGTCGGTTTGCGTCTAAGATGTGTAATAAAACTACAACAGCCAGTTAACATCTCCATTTTCTCCAATTTCTTCTATTTTAGTCGAGGCGTTTACAAAAAATAAACATGCGAGGCGACTAGGAGCTAGCAGCTACACAACGGCTAAGCCCGAAATAGCACACAAGCTAGACATACAAACCCCGTTTCCATATGAGTTGGGAAATTGTGTTAGATCATACTTGCCAACCTTGAGACTTCCAATTTCGGGAGGTGGGGGGTGGGTGCAGGGGGCGTGGTTGGGGCGGGGGCGTGGTTGGGGGCGTGGTTAAGAGGGGAGGAGTATAATTACAGAATTCACCAAGTCAAGTATTTCATATATATATATATATATATATATATATATATATATATATATATATCCCCGCGACCCCGAAGGGAATAAGCGGTAGAAAATGGATGGATGGATAGATGGTATATATATATATATATATATATATATATATATATACAGAGAATAGAACAAGGATGGACAATTCAACCCTTAACTCAACAATGAGTAGATGAGTGTTATGTATGTGTAAATAAATGAACACTTTATATATATATATATATATATATATATATATATATATATATATATGTATATATATAGGGCTTCACGGTGGCAGAGGGGTTAGTGCATCTGCCTCACAATACAAAGGTCCTGAGTAGTCTTGGGTTCAATCCCGGGCTCGGGATCTTTCTGTGTGGAGTTTGCATGTTCTCCCCGTGACTGCGTGGGTTCCCTCCGGGTACTCCGGCTTCCTCCCACCTCCAAAGACATGCACCTGGGGATAGGTTGATTGGCAACACTAAATTGGCCCTAGTGTGTGGATGTGAGTGTGAATGTTGTCTGTCTATCTGTGTTGGCCCTGCGATGAGGTGGCGACTTGTCCAGGGTGTACCCCGCCTTCCGCCCGATTGTAGCTGAGATAGGCTCCAGCGCCCCCCGCGACCCCAAAAGGGAATAAGCAGTAGAAAATGGATGGATGGATGGATATATATATATATATATATATATATATATATATATATAAATAAAATAAATACTTGAATTTATATTCATACTTATATATATATATATATATATATATATATATATTATATTAATATTTGCCGCATTATTATATAATATTCAAAAGGTAGTTTTTTTTTAGTTTTTGTTGCATTGTGAGATAATATTAAAATGTTTTATTATGTTTGCTGCATTATTATATATCAAAAACGTTTTTTTTTTTTTTTTTCATCATGAGATAATCAAGTTTTATTGTAATTTTTGTTGCAATATTTTATCATATTAAATACGTTTTTTTTTTAGTATTAGTTGCATTATGAGATCATATTAAAGATGTATTATAATATTTGCTGCATTATTAGATACTATTAAAGTGTTGTTCTGTCAAAACATGTACATTTAGTAAGAAAAAAATGAAGTACTTTAAAATGATGTGGCCCTGAGTTTGATACCAGTATAGTCCACAGGACAGAAGCACATTAGAAAGTATCCAGTGACAAACGTGTCCGCATCATTCAATTGTCACCAAAAATGACCACCCCGCTTCAAATTAAAGACAGCGTAAGTCTGCCGCAAGGTTAATATTTTTTTACACTTACCGTTGTTCTTTCAATTTTTTAACTTGAACAAACCTTTCATTACATTCTACATAAAAAAAAGTGGTAAAAGTATGTGATATGATTTATGCTGATATCGTATCGACCAATACCCTATATTCTTGTTTTCAGCATGCGAATCGCTCAAATACGATACAGTTACATGTTTTGCTCTCACACACGAAAATAAATAGACGCCACGGACATAAACATAATGTTTGCCCTATTTGTTATTTTCGTCACGCAGATTTTATTTATTGCTTCACGCTTCGCTGCAAGCCTTCTTGCCAGGCGTCAGTAATGTAGTCCCCCGAAGCCAGATGCACGTGTGACTTACTGTATATAACGTAATCATAATGTGTGAACGTTAAAAAAAAAAAAAAAAAAAAAATAAATAGCGTCCGTGAGGCTGTGAACATAAAATCCCTTTAAGCATCACTGAGGTAAATTTGACAATCATAATGCATGACGGGTGCGTGGTGGTGGTGTTATATGGTGTCGGTAGTAAATATGAACATGCAGAGATGAGTGAGGCCAGGGATGTAAGCGTACGGGTGTTGCTAAACAATTATCACGGTATTGTTGAATGTGCTCAAAAACAACTTATGCACACACCGAAATAGAAGTTAATTTAGGGAATAAGACGGAAGAAACTTTTAAATACCGTTCTGTTTCTTCCCATCTAAGTAATGCATTTTTAAAATTTCCACTCATTGAACCTTTCAAGAAAATTCCATTTCACAATTAATTGACTTGTAGGCGATGCCCTATTACTCACGTCGCCATGGCAACCCGCTTCCTGCTCCCTGCTCCTGTCTGTTGGGAAAAGGCCATTCCATTCAGCAGCATTCAACATCATTTGTATTTCATGGCAGGCACAGCACTTTTTCCCATGTCGGATTGGTTAGCTTTGTTCACACCGTGGCGTCCGATGATGCGTAATTCGGATTTTTTTTTTTTTTTTTTTTGTCACAGCCGATCTTTTTTCAATCTAGTCCCTCACGTTACAAAAAAAATAAAAATAACCTGATTTAGAATGTGAACGGAACGTGTCCCTGAAGTGCGACGTCATACATGTCGCATGGGAGAACACATCGGAATTAATCTGCAGTGTGAACATAGCCTCAGGCCTAATTCCGATTTTTTGTTAACTTCGATATTTTTTGCTGTCGTTTCTAATGTGAATGCAATGGGACCTTGAATTGACTGTAGTTGCGTTTTTTACGGAAGTAAACAAGGCTCCACTTCGAGTAGGTCTCAGGACTCGATCCTTCAAACTGCAGCTCCGTTGTCGGATTTATGATGCCTAATTCTGCTTTTTTGTTACATCCGATCTTTTTCATCTCGTTGCAAAAAAAACAAAATAAAACTTGAATGCAGTGTTAACATAGCCTTAGGCACAATACGATTCCTAATTCGGATTTTTTGTTAACTTTGATATTTTTTGCAGTCGTTTCTAATGTGAACGCAATGGGACCCTGAATTGACTGTAGGCGTTGTGTTTTTTACGGAAATAAACAAGGCTCCACTTTGAGTAGGTCTCAGGATCCGATCGTTCGAACTGCAGTTCCGTCGCCAGATTTATAATAGCTACTTCTGATTTTTTTGTTACATTCGATCGTTGAAACTGCAGTTCCGTTGTCGGATTTATAATGCCTACTTCAGATTTTTTTGTTACAGCCGATCTTTTTCAATGGAGTTCCTCACGTTACAAAAAAACAAATATATATTTAGAATGTGAACGGAACGTGTCCCTGAAGTGCAACGTCATACATGTCACACGGGAGAACACATCGGAATTAACCTGCAGTGTGAACATAGCCTTAGGCCTAATTCGGATTTTTTGTTAACTTCGATATTTTTTGCTGTCGTTTCTAATGTGAATGCAATGGGACCTTGAATTGACTGTAGTTGGGGTTGCGGTTTTTACGGAAGTAAACAAGGCTCCACTTCGAGTAGATCTCAGGACCTGATCGTTCAAACTGCAGTTCCGTTGTCGGATTTATGATGCCTAATTCTGTTTTTTTTTTGTTACATCCGATCTTTTTCAATCTAGTCCATCTCGTTACAAAAAAAAAAAAAAAACTCGAATGCAGTGTGAACATAGCCTTAGGCACAATACGATGCCTAATTCGGATTTTTTGTTAACTTTGATATTTTTTGCAGTCGTTTGTAATGTGAACGAAATGGGACCCTGAATTGACTGTAGGCGTTGCGGTTTTTACGGAAATAAACAAGGCTCCACTTTGAGTATTTCTCAGGACCCGATCGTTCGAACTGCAGATCCGTTGCCAGATTTATAATGCCTACTTCTGATTTTTTTGTTACATTCGATCGTTGAAACTGCAGTTCCGTTGTCGGATTTATAATGCCTACTTCAGATTTTTTTGTTACAGCCGATCTTTTTCAATGGAGTTACTCACGTTACAAAAAAACAAAAGTATATTTAGAATGTGAACGGAACATGTCCCTGAAGTGCAACGTCATACATGTCACATGGGAGAACACATCGGAATTAACCTGCAGTGTAAACATAGCCTTAGGCCTAATTCGGATTTTTTGTTAACTTCGACATTTTTTGCAGTCGTTTCTAATGTGAATGGAATGGCACCCTCAATTGACTGTTGCAGTTTTTACGGAAGTAAACAAGGCTCCACTTCGAGTAGGTCTCAGGACTCAATCGTTCAAACTGCAGTTCCGTTGTCGGATTTATGATGCCTAATTCTGGTTTTTTTTGTTACATCCGATCTTTTTCAATCTAGTCCATCTCATTACAAAAAAAAACAAAAAAAAACTTGAATGCAGTGTGGCACAGTATAATGCCTAATTTGGATTTTATGTTGAATCCAATCTTTTTATGCAGTCTTTCATTAAATTTTTTCGAATTTTATTTTTTCGGATTTGAAAAGATCGGATGTGTACTGTTTACTCTGACAGATACACTCAATTTTGGGCAAAAAAAAACCATCGGAATGACCTTGAGCGTGAACAAAGCCTTAGGCAGAGTGTTATGCCTGATTCAGATTTTATGTAAAATCCGATCTTTTTGTGCAGTCGTTCATTTAATTTTTTCTAATGTTCCTATTTTGGACTTGAAAAGATCGAATTTGTACTGTTTACACTGACAAATACACATCTCATGTGTATAAAAAATCCGAAAAACATCGGAATGTTTACTCTGACAGATATGCGCCACTTTTAGGTAAAAAAACAAAAACATCGCAATGACCTTGAGCGTGAACATAGCCTTTGGCCTAATTCAGATTTTATGTAAAATCCGATCTTTTTGTGCAGTTGTGGATTTAATTTTTTTTAGTTTTCTTTTTCGGATTTGAAAATATCGGATTTGCACTCTTTACACTGACATGTTACATTTGGAAAAAAAAAACAAAAAAAAAACATCAGAATGACCTTGAGCGTGAACATAGCCTTAGGCAGAGTGTAATGCCTAATTCAGATTTTATGTAAAATCCGATTTTTTTGTGCAGTCATTGATTTAATTTTTTCGAAAATTCTTTTTCGGATTTGAAAAGATCGGATACGCACTGTTTACACCGACAGATACATGTCACATTTGGGCAAAGAAAACATCGTAATGATGTGAAGCGTGAACATATCCTTAGGCACAGTATAATGCCTAATTTGGATTGTATGTTGAATCCGATCTTTTTATGCAGTCTTTCATTAAATTTTTTCGAATTTTATTTTTTCGGATTTGAGAAGATCGGATGTGTACTGTTTACTCTTACAGACACACTCAATTTTGGGCAAAAAAAAAAAATCGGAATGACCTTGAGCGTGAACAAAGCCTGAGGCAGAGTGTTATGCCTGATTCAGATTTTATGTAAAATCCGATCTTTTTGTGCAGTCGTTCATTTATTTTTTTCTAATGTTCCTATTTCGTACTTGAAAAGATCAAATTTGTACTGTTTACACTGACAAATACACATCTCATTTGTACAAAAAATCCGAAAAACATCGGAATGTTTACTCTGAAAGATACGCGCCACTTTTAGGCAAAAAAACAAAAACATCGCAATGACCTTGAGCGTGAACATAGCCTTAGGCCTAATTCAGATTTTATGTAAAATCCGATCTTTTTGTGCAGTCGTTGATTTAATTTTTTCGAGTTTTCTTTTTCGGATTTTAAAATATCGGATTTGCACTGTTTACACTGACGAAGGCTATGTTCACGCTCAAGATCATTGCGATGTTTTTGTTTTTTTGCCTAAAAGTGGCGCGTATCGGTCAGAGTAAACATTCCGATGTTTTTCGGATTTTTTGTACAAATGAGATGTGTATTTGTCAGTGTAAACAGTATAAATTTGATCTTTCCAAGTCCGAAATAGGAACATTAGAAAAAATTAAATGAACGACTGCACAAAAAGATCGGATTTTACATAAAATCGGAATCAGGCATAACACTCTGCCTCAGGCTTTGTTCACGCTCAAGGTCATTACGATGTTTTTTTTTGCCCAAAATTGAGGGTATCTGTCAGAGTAAACAGTACACATCCGATCTTTTCAAATCCGAAAAAATAAAATTTGCATAAAAAGATCGGATTCAACATAAAATCCAAATTAGGCATTATACTGTGCCTAAGGATATGTTCACGCTGCACATCATTACGATGTTTTTTTTGCCCAAATGTGACATGCATCTGTCAGTGTAAACAGTACATATCCGATCTTTTCAAATCCGAAAAAGAAAATTTGAAAAAATTAAATCAATGATTGCACAAAAAGATCGGATTTTACATAAAATCTGAATTAGGCATAACACTCTGCCTAAGGCTATGTTCACGCTCAAGGTCATTTCGATGTTTTTTTTTTGTTGTTGCCTAAAAGTGGCGTGTATCTGTCAGAGTAAACAGTAGACATCCGATCTTTTCAAATCCGAAAAAAAAGAATTTGAAAAAATAAAATGAAAGACTGCATAAAAAGATCGAATTCAACATCAAATCCAAATTAGGCATTATACTGTGCCTAAGAATATGTTTACGCTGCACATAATTCCGATGTTTTTTTTGTACAAATGTGGCACGTATCTGTCAGTGTAAACAGTGCAAATCTGATCTTTTCAATTGTGAAAAAGAAAATTCTAAAAAATTCAATCAACGACTGCACAAAAAAGATTGGATTTTACATAAAATCTGAATTAGGCATAACACTCTGCCTTAAGGCTATGTTCACGCTCAAGGTCATCCCGATGTTTTTTGGGGTTTTTTTGCCCAAAATTGAGGGTATCTGTCAGAGTAAACAGTACACATCCGATCTTTTCAAATCCGAAAAAATAAAATTCGAAAAAATTAAATGAAAGACTGCATAAAAAGATCGGATTCAACATAAAATCCAAATTAGGCATTATACTGTGCCTAAGGATATGTTCACGCTGCACATCATTACGATGTTTTTTTTTGCCCAAATGTGACATGTATCTGTCAGTGTAGACAGTACATATCCGATCTTTTCAAATCCGAAAAAGAATATTCGAAAAAATTAAATCAATGACTGCACAAAAAGATCGGATTTTACATACAATCTGAACTAGGCATAACACTCTGGAAAAAAAAAAAAACAACAAAAAAACATCGCAATTACTTTTAGTGAGAGCATAGCATTACACGAGTACATTTTATGTTTTTGCATTGGTAAACAAAGCCCAAAACGTTTTATAATTGTATTTACAGTTCCATCTGGTTTTATATTTGTCCGTTTATTAGATTTTTAAAATGTCAGGGTTTTCGAGGGTTATATTCCCGACATTCTCCCAGAAATCTAGTGCTCGACAGATAAACAAGTGAGTCAGCCTCGACATAACGGATGCAGATAATTTTTTTGAGTTTTCTTTTTTGGATTTGAAAATATCGGATTTGTACTCTTTACACTGACATGTTACATTTGGGAAAAAAAAAACAAAAAAAAAACATCGGAATGACCTTGAGCGTGAACATAGCCTTAGGCAGAGTGTTATGCCTAATTCAGATTTTATGTAAAATCCAATCTTTTTGTGCAGTCATTGATTTAATTTTTTCGAAATGTCTTTTTCGGATTTGAAAAGATCGGATACGTACTGTTTACATCGACAGATGCATGTCACATTTGGGCAAAAAAAACATTGTAATGATGTGAAGCGTGAACATATCCTTAGGCACAGTATAATGCCTAATTTGGATTTTATGTTGAATCCGATCTTTTTATGCAGTCTTTCATTTAATTTTTTCGAATTTTATTTTTTCGGATTTGAAAAGATCGGATGTGTACTGTTTACTCTGACAGACACACTCAATTTTGGGCAAACAAAAACCATCGGAATGACCTTGAGCGTGAACACAGCCTTAGGCAGAGTGTTATGCCTGATTCAGATTTGATGTAAAATCCGATCTTTTTGTG
The DNA here is from genome assembly GCF_033978685.3 of Nerophis lumbriciformis. Taxonomy (NCBI): domain Eukaryota; kingdom Metazoa; phylum Chordata; class Actinopteri; order Syngnathiformes; family Syngnathidae; genus Nerophis; species Nerophis lumbriciformis. The sequence continues at coordinate 23,464,940 of NC_084562.2, forward strand.
CAGTCGTTCATTTAATTTTTCTAATGTTCCTATTTTGGACTTGAAAAGATTGAATTTGTACTGTTTACACTGACAAATACACATCTCATTTGTACAAAAAATCAGAAAAACATCGGAATGTTTACTCTGACAGATACGCGCCACTTTTAGGCAAAAAAACAAAAACATCGCAATGACCTTGAGCGTGAACATAGCCTTAGGCCTAATTCAGATTTTATGTAAAATCCGATCTTTTTGTGCAATCGTTGATTTTAATTTTTCGAATTTTATTTTTCGGATTTGAAAATATCGGATTTGCACTATTAACACTGACGAAGGCTATGTTCACGCTCAAGGTCATTGCGATGTTTTTGTTTTTTTGCCTAAAAGTGGCGCGTATTGGTCAGAGTAAACATTCCGATGTTTTTTGGATTTTTTGTACAAATGAGATGTGTATTTGTCAGAGTAAACAGTACAAATGTGATCTTTCCAAGTCCGAAATAGGAACATTAGAAAAAATTAAATGAACGACTGCACAAAAAGATCACATTTTTTATAAAATCTGAATCAGGCATAACACTCTGCCTAAGGCTTTGCTCACGCTCAAGGTCATTCCGATGTTTTTTTTTTTTGCCCAAAATTGAGTGTATCTGTAAGAGTAAACAGTACACATACGATCTTTTCAAATCCGAAAAATAAATTTCGACAAAATTAAATGAACGACTGCACAAAAAGATCGGATTTTACATAAAATCTGAATCAGGCATAACACTCTGCCTCAGGCTTTGTTCACGCTCAAGGTCATCCGATGTTTTTTTTTGTTTTTTTTGCCCAAAATTGAGTGTATCTGTAAGAGTAAACAAATCTTTTTTTCAAATCCGAAAAAATAAAATTCAAAAAATTTAAATGAAAGACTGCATAAAAAAATCGGATTCAATATAAAATCCAAATCAGGCATTATACTGTGCCTAAGGATATGTTCACGCTGCACATCATTACGATGTTTTTTTTTGCCCAAATGTGACATGTATCTGTCAGTATAAACAGTACATATCCGATCTTTTCAAATCCGAAAAAGAATATTCGAAAAAATTAAATCAATGACTGCACAAAAAGATCGGATTTTACATACAATCTGAATTAGGCATAACACTCTGGAAGAAAAAAAAACAACAACAAAAAAACATCGGAATTACTTTTAGTGAGAGCATAGCATTACACGAGTAAATTTTATGTTTTTGCATTGGTAAACAAAGCCCAAAATGTTATATAATTGTATTTACAGTTCCACCTGGTTTTATATTTGTCCGTTTCTTAGATTTTTAAAATGTCAGGGTTTCCGAGGGTTATATTCCCGACGTTCTCCCAGAAATCTGGTGCTCGACAGATAAACAAGTGAGTCAGCCTCGACATAACGGATGCATTTAATTTTTTTGAGTTTTCTTTTTCGGATTTGAAAATATCGGATTTGTACTCTTTACACTGACATGTTACATTTGGGAAAAAAAACAAAAAAAAAACATCGGAATGACCTTGAGCGTGAACATAGCCTTAGGCAGAGTGTCATGCCTAATTCAGATTTTATGTAAAATCCGATCTTTTTGTGCAGTCATTGATTACATTTTTTCAAATTTTCTTTTTCGGATTTGAAAAGATCGGATGTGTGCTGTTTACACTGACAGATACATGTCACATTTGGGCAAAAAAAACATCGTAATGATGTGCAGCGTTAACATATCCTTAGGCACAGTATAATGCCTAATTTGGATTTGATGTTGAATCCGATCTTTTTATGCAGTCTTTCATTTAAATTTTTCGAATTTTATTTTTTCGGATTTGAAAAGATCGGATGTGTACTGTTTACTCTGACAGATACACTCAATTTTGGGGAAAAAACAAAACATCGGAATGACCTTGAGCGTGAACAAAGCCTTAGGCAGAGTGTTATGCCTGATTCAGATTTTATAACAAATTTGATCTTTTTGTGCAGTCGTTCATTTAATTTTTTTAAATGTTCCTATTTCGGACTTGAAAAGATCAAATTTGTACTGTTTACACTGACAAATACACATCTCATTTGTACAAAAAATCCGAAAATCATCGGAATATTTACTCTGACAGATACGCGCCACTTTTAGGCAAAAAAAAAAAAAACATCGCAATGACCTTGAGCGTCAACATAGCCTTAGGCCTAATTCAGATTTTATGTAAAATCCGATCTTTTTGTGCAGTTGTTGATTTAATTTTTTTGAGTTTTCTTTTTCGGATTTGAAAATATCAGATTTGCACTGTTTACACTGACGAAGGCTATATTCACGCTCAAGGTCATTGCGATGTTTTTGTTTTTTGCCTAAAAGTGGCACGTATCGGTCAGAGTAAACATTCCGATGTTTTTCGGATTTTTTGTACAAATGAGATGTGTATTTGTCAGTGTAAACAGTACAAATTCGATCTTTCTAAGTCCGAAATAGGAACATTAGAAAAAATTAAATGAACGACTGCACAAAAAGATCGGATTTTACATAAAATCTGAATCAGGCATAACACTCTGCCTAAGGCTTTGTTCACGCTCAAGGTCATTCCGATGTTTTTTTTTTTGCCCAAAATTGAGGGTATCCGTCAGAGTAAACAGTACACATCCGATCTTTTCAAATCCGAAAAAATAAAATTCGAAAAAATTAAATGAAAGACTGCATAAAAAGATCGGATTTTACATAAAATCTGAATCAGGCATAACACTCTGCCTCAGGCTTTGTTCACGCTCAAGGTCATCCGATGTTTTGTTTTTTTTTTCCCAAAATTGAGTGTATCTGTAAGAGTAAACAGTACACATCCGATCTTTTCAAATCCGAAAAAATAAAATTCAAAAAATTTAAATGAAAGACTGCATAAAAAAATCGGATTCAATATAAAATCCAAATTAGGCATTATACTGTGCCTAAGGATATGTTCACGCTGCACATCATTACGATGTTTTTTTTGCCCAAATGTGACATGCATCTGTCAGTGTAAACAGTACATATCCGATCTTTTCAAATCCGAAAAAGAAAATTTGAAAAAATTAAATCAATGATTGCACAAAAAGATCGGATTTTACATAAAATCTGAATTAGGCATAACACTCTGCCTAAGGCTATGTTCACGCTCAAGGTCATTTCGATGTTTTTTTTTTTTGTTGCCTAAAAGTGGCGTGTATCTGTCAGAGTAAACAGTAGACATCCGATCTTTTCAAATCCGAAAAAAAAGAATTTGAAAAAATAAAATGAAAGACTGCATAAAAAGATCGAATTCAACATCAAATCCAAATTAGGCATTATACTGTGCCTAAGGATATGTTCACGCTGCACATCATTACGATGTTTTTTTTGCCCAAATGTGACATGTATCTGTCAGTGTAAACAGTACATATCCGATCTTTTCAACTCCGAAAAAGAATATTCGAAAAAATTAAATCAATGACTGCACAAAAAGATCGGATTTTACATACAATCTGAATTAGGCATAACACTCTGGAAGAAAAAAAAACAACAACAAAAAAACATCGGAATTACTTTTAGTGACAGCATAGCATTACACGAGTACATTTTATGTTTTTGCATTGGTAAACAAAGCCCAAAACGTTTTATAATTGTATTTACAGTTCCATCTGGTTTTATATTTGTCCGTTTTATTAGATTTTTAAAATGTCAGGGTTTTCGAGGGTTATATTCCCGACGTTCTCCCAGAAATCTAGTGCTCGACAGATAAACAAGTGAGTCAGCCTCGACATAACGGATGCTGCACAAATGAGCAGAACGCTGCCAGTGACAGACAGGCACAAATCTTTTCACTTTCACTCTGCGTCAGAGTTGGGACGAAGCAACAGTGAATCAACACACGTCTTGTGTAAAAAAAAAAAAACAAGACAAAAACAAAAACGACTTTGTGTTATTTTAAATGGACAAAAAGAAACCCTTCCAAATGCACTTCTCATTACTGTACTTTCGGGCTTTAAGTGAATAATTGGACTGGAAAATAGGAATTGTGATTCATCATTGTTAATTATCCATTAGCGCTTCAATTTATGTGGTAATTTATAAACAATACAGCACACAGTGTGCTGCTCACGCAGTTTTCTTTGGCGATTTGATGAGGCTCTTAATTGCATTTCCGATTCAATAACTTAAGTCGGGTTCGACGCGAACGCACTCACGGTGGGGTTTGGGAATATCACGATGACGATGTTATCTCGCCATGGCAAGGCCGCGGCGGGCTAAAACAAAAGTAGTTTGTGTTACAAATAGCATTAGTGCGTAAACAAGGAGACAGTTTTAGTGCAACATAAAGTGTAAACGTGATTTGTGTGAGGATGATGTGTAAAAGGGTTATAGGAGCCAGATTAGACGTCTGCATGTTTTGATAAGGAATAAATGCAGTCGAGATTCATGGGGATGGAGATCAAGTTAAGTCATTAATTATGTTACATTTTAAGTACTTTTACACTACGGGTGGCTTTGGTTTCAACGTCATAAAAGTCCAATTATTGGCATCATCAAGCATGATTAAAACCGCCCACACAGATTTAAAAACACTAAAATCCAATGCTTTTTTTTTTTTTTTTTTACGAAATAATATTTAGTTTGTTACTTAGTTGTTTTTGTTTTTTGTGTGTTATAGAATTTTAGTAGGGCAATTACAGTATATATATATATATATATATATATATATATATATATATATATATATATATATATATATATATATATATATATATATATATATATATATATATCAATCTATTGGGAAAAAAATACTATTTAGCCTTATTATTAATATATTAATATTATTTTTTATTAAAATAATAATATATTAATAATTGTTAATTATTATTATTTATTTTTTTAAATTGTTTATTACGTTTTAAAAGCTTACATCGTAAATTCCGGACTATAAGCCGCTATTTTTTTGCCTACACTTTGAACCCTGCGGCTTATAAGACAAAGCGGCTAATGTATAGATTTTCCTTCGCTGACGGCTATAATAAAAATTGTTCTACAAAAAAATTGTTTTGGATGAGTTTGCTCACTGCAGTGTCCATCCATTTAGCGGTAGTGCCTTTTTTTTTTTTTTTCAGGCTTTTAGCCGTCCATAGCGTTTCTACTTGTATGGATTCTTTATTCATCACTTCAATTGACTATTGTAAATTTTACAATATATTCAAACCGATTCATACTTACTAAATCATCCCATGTGTGACGTCTGTAGGAGTGTTTTCATGCATATTTGTACGTGCTATCGTAATGTATTGTTGCTAGCGTCATTAGCATTAGATAATATGCTAACGCATTTACCAGTGTCTGTGTTAGTATTATTAACTTACAAGGGCACTCTTTTTGTATTGTGTAATTTTCGTAAATTTACCAAAACATCACCGTGGAGCTACTGAGTATGTTGAGCTGATTGGAAAACTAGCTTTTGCAGCTAAGTGGTCCAAGATGATGATTTCTGTTTTGTTTGAACAGCCGTTTTACTGCCGTGTTTCAGAGACCGTTTGGAAACAATTAAGGAATGTAAATAAACATTTACAGAATCTTGCTGTGTAATTTCACAATGTATGTATATATATATATATATATATATATATATATATATATATATATATATATATATATATATATATATATATATATATATATATATATATATATATATATGTGTGACTAATATACACAAACAAAAAAATGTTTTCATCTTAAATTGCAATTTCAATATGACAATCACAAATGTTCCTTTTTATCCCAAACACAGAAAATAAACAATGTTAGTCAAACAACAAGTCAATATATTACAATGTTTTTGGAACAGTATTTTATTTTATTTGTTTATTGAATTTTAACTGCATGTACAAATTTGGTAGGGTAAATCACACATCACGCAAGGCACAGGAAAAAGAAAACATAAAAATGAGACATCAGTTAATTAACACATCAATCTATTAATATATACTTTTTCAATAGTTATTTTTTTCTTTAATTGTTTTTAATTGAGTTTTAAAAGCATTTACACTTTTAGTAGTACAATGACATATTAAATATTAATTTTTTTCCCCCCGAAACAAGAATAGAGAGAAAATCAAAACATCAGTTCAATAACAAGTTCATAAATTAACAACAATATTAAAAAATAAAAAAAATAAAAAGTATAATAGTTGGTTAAATGGTTCTTCCTCACATACTTAAGGAAAGTGTCCCCAATTCATTATTAAAAAGTGAAAATACAGTGAATTACATTTAGAAGATCTTGGCGAAGGATTAATGCATCTACAGGCAGGAATAAATGTATCATTATTGTCTGTTCTTCTGATATTGTTTGGATTTTAATTTGTGCAAAACACTCTATTATGTATTCTGTTATGAATGTTTAATAAGAATAAAAAGAACATTGCAGAATCCTGTGGAAACAATGCCACAGCAAATGTGTGCCCTAATCAAAGCTAAAAGTAGAAATGTTAAAAAATATATATTTCTGTTCAGGCAGTGAATGACTGTATTTTTCGGCGTATAAGTCGCTCCGGAGTATAAGTCGCACCGGCCGAAAATGCATAATAAAGAAGGAAAAAAACATATATAAGTCACAATGTTTTGGGGAAATGTATTTGATAAAAGCCAACACCAAGAATAGACATTTGAAAGGCAATGTAAAATAAATAAAGAATAGTGAACAACAGGCTGAATAAGTGTACGTTATATGAGGCATAAATAACCAACTGGTATGTTAACGTAACATATTATGGTAAGACATACTTGCCAACCTTGAGACCTCCGATTTCGGGAGGTGGGGGTTGGGGGGGGCGTGGTCGGGGGGGGGGGGCGTGGTCGGGGGGCGTGGCTAAGAGGGGAGGAGTATATTTACAGCTAGAATTCACCAAGTCAAGTATTTCATATATATATATATATATATATATATATATATATATATATATATATATATATATATATATATATATGTATATAAGAAATACTTGACTTTCAGTGAATTCTAGCTATATATATATTTATTTTATTATATATATATATATATATATATATATATATATATATATATATATATATATATATATATATATATATATATATATATATATATATAAATAAAATAAACATTTGAATTTCAGTGTTCATTTATTTACACATATACACACACATAACACTCATCTACTCATTGTTGAGTTAAGGGTTGAATTGTCCATCCTTGTTCTATTCTCTGTCACTATTTTTCTAACCATGCTGAACACCCTTTCGCAGGTACCCAGAACGGTTTCGAGTACCACCAAAAAAACTGAATCTCTGAAGACAGTATACAAATCTGTGTTAAAGGTGTACAAATACTGTTTGTATAATAAGCATGTTATTGTTTACAAATGAGGGTTAAGAGTTCAGTACTAAAAAAAAAAAAAAAAGAATGGGGCTTGGGTTGTTTATTTATTTTGAGTAACTTCTACATTTCTAAAAGTGGAGGAATGTAATAGAGTGATCTTTGTTTGTCTGTTGCCATCTCCCGGTGAATGTTGGCTTTAGCGTACTGGGCTTACTTTTTGGTTGGCCAACGATTTACGTGGTGTTGCGCACCTGACGTCAAGTGTGAGTCCTCGCCTGGTTATTGCCTCAAACTCAATATATTACAACAACATCGCTGTTTACGGCAGACAAACTGCTTTACGGTAGAATAAAACGTGACCGCTGTTGTTGTGTGTTGTTATCGCGCTGGGAGGACGTTAATGAAACTGCCTAACAATAAACCCACATAAGAAACCAAGAACTCGACCTCCATCATTCTACAGTTATAACGTGTTTGGGCAGGCACGCTGTTTATATTGTGGGAAAGCGGACGTGAATACAGGCTGTTGACACGTCACTCAGGTCCGCATGGAGCTGGAGGGGGCGTGGCTTCCAGCTCCGCCTGAATTTCGGGAGTCTCCCGGAAAATCCGGGAGGGTTGGCAAGTATGTGGTAAGAGTCATTCAAATAACTATAACATATAGAACATGCTATACGTTTACCAAACAATCTCTCACTCCTAATCCCTAAATCCCATTAAATCTTATACGTCTAGTCTCTTACGTGAATGAGCTAAATATTATTATTTGATATTTTACGCTAATGTGTTAATCATTTCACACATAAGTCGCCAAACTATGAAAAAACTGCGACTTATAGTCCGAAAAATACGGTAGTTGTACAATTTATCATCCATAAATGACAAAAACGACATTTTCCCGCCAAACAAGATATCATCGTGTTAGAATGTGCAGAGGGCATTGTTGTTGACGTGTGATTGTTGCTCAGTCCTCGTTCTTCAGGTTAATGGGCAAACATCTGTCGCCAGAGCGACATAATTAGTCACTTTGCAAACATTGCTTTAAACAGCGAGCATATGGAGCTTTTATGAGCTTCGACTGCGGCTGTCAGTTTAAAGGATGATCAATCGAGGGGTGTTGTTGACACGCACGTACACATTCGATGTTGCAGTCATTGAACACGCTGCGTATATCGGTATCAGCCTTTTTTTTTTTTATCAGTATCATCCTTGTTTTTCTTTCTTTCTTTTTTTACAACTACGTCAACAGATACAATATCTACACATGATACCAGTATTTAGTATTTTAACAAAAAAAAGGCTGTTAGTCCTGCATGGGAAAAGTTACCGTTTTTTCTGACTTTTTAAATGCATCTAAGAATAAAAATCAACTACGTCTCGTCTGCTTACCTGTCAAAACTTCCAATTCTCAGGGAAATTCAGTTTTTGTCCTTCCTTTCTTGCGTCTGGTGAATTTACTGAGGTTTGTGAAACTGAAACAATACAAAAAAAAATGCCATTGTAATTTAACAATACTAACACAGACACTCGTAAACGTGTTAGCGTATTAGCTAATGCTAACGATGCTATCGTTACGTTATGATAGCACGTACAAATATGCAACGGTTTAGTAAGTATGAATTGTTTTAGTTATATTGTAAAACTTACAAACGCTGCTTGGAGTGATGAATGAACAATCTATAGGAGTAGAAACGCTATGGACGGATAGAAAATGTAATTGGAAGGACATTGCAGCACCTGCAGTGAGCAAACTGGTCCAAAAGATGGCGCCATAGCACAAACAATAAAACACCTTGTCAGTGTTTTTGCCTGTTTTTTATTTTTTTATCATTATAGCTGCTGGCGAAGAAAAATCAATACATTAGCCGCTCTGTCTTAGAAGCCGCAGGTTTCAAAGTGTAGGCAAAAAGTAGTGGCTTATAGTACGGAATTTACTATATAAGCCTTTAAAACGTAATAAACAAATTAAGACAATTATAAAAACAGGCTAAATAGTATTTTTGTTTCTCAATAGTAAGTATGAATTGTTTTAGTTATATTGTAAAACTTACAAACGTTGCTTGGAGTGATGAATGAATAATCTATAGGAGTAGAAACGCTATGGATGGATAGAAAATGTAATTGGAAGGACATTGCAGCACCTGCAGTGAGAAAACTGGCCCAAAAGATGGCGCCAAAGCACAAACAATAAAACACCCTCTCAGTGTTTTTGCCTGTTTTTTAAAAAACAAATTATTATAGCTGCTAGCGAAGAAAAATCAATACATTAGCCGCGCTGTCTTAGAAGCCGCAGGGTTCAAAGTGTAGGCAAAAAGTAGTGGCTTATAGTACGGAATTTACCATATAAGCCTTTAAAACGTAATAAACACATTTAAATAAATAATAAAAACAGGCTAAATAGTATTTTTTGTTCTCAATAGTAAGTAAGAATTGTTTTAGTTATATTGTAAAACTTACAAACATTGCTAGAAGTAACGAATGAAGACTCCATACGAGTAGGAACGCTATGGACCACTAGAAGACTGAACGACACTACCGGTAAATGGAAGGACATTGCAGCACCTGCAGTGAGCAAACTGGTCCAAAAGATGGCGCCATAGCACAAACAATAAAACACATTGTCAGTGTTTTTGCCTGTTTTTTAATTTTGTATTATTATAGCTGCTAGCGAAGAAAAATCAATACACTAGCCGCTCTGTCTTAGAAGCCGCAGGGTTCAAAGTGTAGGCAAAAAGTAGCGGCTTATAGTACGGAATTTACTATTTAAGCCTTTAAAACGTATTAAAGACATTTAAATAAATAATAAAAACAGGCTAAATAGTATTTTTTTGTTCTCAATAGTAAGTAAGAATTGTTTTAGATATATTGTAAAACTTACAAACGTTGCTAGGAGTAACGAATGAATACTCCGTATGAGTATGAACGTTATGGACGACTAGAAGACTGAACAACGCTACGGGTAAATGGAAGGACATTGCAGCACCTGCAGTGAGCAAACTGGTCCAAACGTTGACGCCATAGCACAAACAATAAAACACCTTGTCAGGGTTTTTGCTTGTTTTTTAAATTTTTATTATTATAGCTGCTAGCGAAGAAAAATCAATACATTAGCTGCTCTGTCTTATAAGCCGCAGGGTTCAAAGTGTAGGCAAAAAGTAGCGGCTTTTAGTACGGAATTTACTATATAAGCCTTTAAAACGTAATAAACAAATTTAAAAAAATAATAAAAACAGGCTAAATAGTATTTTTTGGTTCTCAATATTAAGTAAGAATTGTTTTAGTTATATTGTAAAACGTACAAACATTGCTAGAAGTAACGAATGAAGACTCCGTACGAGTAGGAACGTTATGGACGACTAGAAGACTGAACAACACTACCGGTAAATGGAAGGACATTGCAGCACCTGCAGTGAGCAAACTGGTCCAAAAGGTGGCGTTATAATACAAACAATAAAGCACCCTCTCAGTGTTTTTGCCTGTTTTTAAAATGTTTTATTATTATAGCTGCTAGCGAAGAAAAATCAATACATTAGCCACTCTGTCCTAGAAGCCGCAGGGTTCAAAGTGTAGGCAAAAAGTAGCGGCTTATAGTACAGAATGTATTATATAAGCCTGTAAAACGTAATAAACAAATTTTAAAAATAATAATAACAGGCTTAATAGTATTTTTTTGTTCTCAATAGTAAGTAAGAATTGTTTTAGTTATATTGTAAAACTTACAAACGTTGCTAGGAGTAACGGATGAAGACTCCGTACGAGTATGAACGTTATGGACGACTGGAGGACGGGAACGGCACTTCTATTTCCGGTTGAAAGCTCGAAAACAGAAGGGCACGGCAGTGAGCAAACGTGTCCAAAAGATGGCGCCAAAAGCACAAACAATAACACACCTTTTCAATGTCTTGGCTCGTTTATTTTTTTTTACACTATTTTCATTGTGGTCGTCAGCGAAGAAAACAAACATATATTAGCTGCACGGTTATAAAAAAGCAGCGGCTTGTGCTGAGTAATTTACTGTATTTTTTTCCAAATCTCCGACTTGGCTTACAAATCCGAACGCAACTCAGCTTTGCAGAGTAGATAAGTAAAAAAGTATCGACTTGTCGGTTTCTTCTTGCTGCTTGTGCGAGACGTTGGACCGAGGATTAGTTTGTGAGACCTTCATCTGTCCGTGCCGCTCCTCATCTACGGCCTGTCCCTGACCGGGGCCTGATTCATGGGCGGCGTCACCCGGGAGGGGGGCGGGGAGTAGGACCATCAGCTATCTTGCAGGCGCGCCTGCCAGATCGTGCGCTCGCCCCTCTCTTAGAGGATATGGCGGCATCACACAGCAGTGAGGCGATTTGCGGCTAAGCTAGTTGAATCCTGTTGAAAGCCTAAAATCTTGCGGGGGTGAAGGGATGGAAGATATCACAGACTTAAGATTCCTTCGCTCTCATTATGGCAGATTTAGACGGATTAGTCCACTTTTTTTGAAATACACAAAGATGTTTTCATTTCCATTGTTGTGATTGTGCTCCGTGAAGGTTGGTGTCCAGTCTTGTGCATTTCTTTGTTGTGTGTGTGTTCTTGTATTTCTACCCTTCTTGAGACTTCAAGAAGGGAAAGTAGCTTCCATATGAGGAGGTGTGAACAAGTTAGGACCAAAATCATGGTCCCAATACAGAAAACCATTGCGTCTAATAGAGTATGTCTCATTTGCACCCCTGGTGGTTAAAATCTATCAAAATGAGGGTGGTCCCAAAAAGGAGGGATTTTTCAAAGTGACTGTGTGTCGGTTTTAAAAGTGCTCCCCCCTCTGGCCAACATATGAAATAACAGGTGTGTGTAAATATTTGAAGTAATCCCCCTCTGGTCAACATATGAAATAACAAGTGTGTGTAAGCATTTGAAGTAATCCCCCTCTGGTCAACATATGAAATAACAAGTGTGTGTAAACATTTGAAGTAATCCCCCTCTGGTCAACATATGAAATAACAAGTGTGTGCAAACATTTGAAGTAATCCCCCCTCTGGTCAACATATGAAATAACAAGTGTGTGTAAGAAATTGAAATGTGCCCCCTTTATTTAAATAAAACAAATATGTATATAGAGACATACTGTAATAACTTCAAGTAAATAATGAAGATAAAAAACCAATTACAAACAAAAAAATTAAATAAATGAACTAAAAGCAGTCTTTTTCTCACAATGTGTCGACTTGTTTTCTATAAAATTGGGAACAATTACTCATATTCTTTCTGTTTCTGTAATACTGCAATATTTTCTCGTAAAAGTGTTACTTTTTTAAGGAAATTAGTACTTTTTAATGCAAAATGGTGACATTTGTCATATAAAATTCTGACTTTTATCACAATATTGCCAATTTTTTTGTTGTTCTACATTTTTGGAGTAAAATAATGACTTTTGTTATCATTTCTGCCAAGTACAATTCTGATGATTATTATAATATTGCCAAAATCTTCAAATGTTCTTATATTATTGTGACTTCAGAAATTAAAATGTGCCAACTTTGGCCAAAACTAATTTTAAAAAACCCAATACAAAACAACCAAAAAAATAAAATAAATAATAATAATAATAATAATAATAATAATAATAATAAAATAAAAAATAAAAAATAAAATACAAATTATATATATATATATATATATATATATATATATATATATATATATATATATATATATATATATATATATATAGACATACTGTAATAACTTGAATTAAATAATGAAAATTATAAAACAATTACCAACAAAAAAATTCCCCAAAAAATAAATTAACTAAAAGCAGTCTTTTTATCAAAATGTGTCGACAATTTTCTTATAAAATTGGGAACAAATTTCACATATTCTTTCTGTTTCTTTAATATTGCAAAACTTTCTCCTAAAATCACTACTTGTTCATGTAAAATATTACTTTTTCATGCAAAATAGTGACACGTGTCGCAATATTGCCAATATTTTCTTTGTTGTTCTTGTAAAACAGTGACATTTTTTGAGCAAAATTATGACTTTTGTCATCATTTTGCCAAGTTAATTCCAATTATTATTACAACCTTGACAAAGTTTTAAATTGTTCTTATAAAATTGTGACTTTTGTCGAGTAAAATTACGACTCTTTTCATAAAAATCGCCAAAATGTTAAGCTTTTCTTGCAAAACTGCGACTGTTATTGAGTAAAATTCCAACTTTTATCATAATATTGCACAAATAAAATGTTGACAACTTTTATTATAATACTGCCAAAATTCAAAATGTTTCTTGTGAAATTGTGACCTTTTTCTTGTGAAATTCCAACTAATTTTTCACAACAAGCTTTTTTTATATTTGCATAGTATGCATATATTATTAATGTTGTAAATACACATCTTTATATATCTAGAAAGGCTGGTCCTAAAGAGGTAGGCATTTTTCTCAGGTCTCAAGAAGGTGAGCAATACAAGAATGTGTGTGTGTGAGTGTGTGTGTGTGTGTGTGTGTGTGTGTGTGCGTGTGTGTGTGTGCGTGTGTGTGTGTGTGTGTGTGTGTGTGTGTGTGTGTGTGTGTGTGTGTGTGTGTGTGTGTTTGGCCTTGGCTGGCTGCGAGGTGTTGCTTTAACCTCTGAGCCTCAGCCAGCCTGTCTAAAACTCGCCATATTTTCTTTGCCCTCTACTTAACTTCATATTTTAGTGTAATGCGGACAAACAGTCAAATATGTTATGGCAATCCTCAATCCGACACCAAATACAGTCACAAATACAGCACAATAAACACAAATTCAGCAACATAGTGAACAACTTCCTCTAAGCAAGGGGAAGTGTCTCTGATGACAAACTGGGGAACTCGACAGTGTCAAAATATATAATTTTAAAATCCAATATTACATTTATAATGTCCAGGGGACCGAAATTCACTTTTTTTTGTAGGTATTGCTCTTAAAAATGAATCTGCCAGTCATTTCCCCCGGGTAAAAAACTTATTTCTATTACCAGGCTCGATATGTCGCCCTGTCTTGGTGTGACATCATCTACAAAACTAGAGCCATGCATAGTCAGTGTATATAAAGGCACTTAAAACTCTTATTTCGATCACTTAATTGCATGTTTTTGTTGCCCTGGTCTATGATTACTGCAGAACTGATATGGTTAACGCTATGAGCAAAATAAAAATGTGAAAAAATCGCCATTTCCATGTGCTGTTTCAGCATTTCCTCAAGGAGGAAAACATCAGGAGAAGAGGACGCAAAATATGATAACTTAATTTTTTAAGGGGTGCACAAAAATCGATTCACATACAAAACAGGATTTTTATTCGTCCCGATTTTAGATCAATTACCAAGTTTCAAAAATCGATTTAAAAAAAATTCAAATAAAAAAAGTTTACTATTTTTCTTGTTAAGAATATATTTTTAACTTTGTTTTCAGGCCTTCTACAATCAACCAGAATGAGCTTTTCTATCCGAGTGTCATAATGATTATTATAACCCAATAATACATTACAAGAATGGGTTTGAATCGGGAAATAATCACCTCAGGAATCCACACCAGATGGAATCGTTAATTGCCCAAAATATTCACACTCAAGTTTTTACGTATTTTTTGGTCTAAAAATGAATCCGCCAGTCATTTCCCATATCTATTTGTTTTTGAGTACCGGGTAGATAACTACTTTTCATCGCCAGGCTCGATATGTCGCCCTCTCTTGGTGTGACATCATCTACAAAACTAGAGCCCAGCATAGTCAGTGTAGACAAAGGCACTTAAAATTATTATTTCGATCAATTAATTGCATGTTTTCGTCGCCCCGGTTGGTGATTACTACAGAACTGATAAAAAAACTGAAATTTGAATGAATCACCATTTCTAAAGACACTACCGTATTTTCCGCACTATAAGGCGCACCTAAAAACCACAAATTTTCTCAAAAGCTGACAGTGCGCCTTATAACCCGGTGCGCTTTATATATGGATAAATATTAAGATTCATTTTCATAAAGTTTCGGTCTCGCAACTTCGGTAAACAGCCGCCATCTTTTTTCCCGGTAGAACAGGAAGCGCTTCTTCTTCTACGCAAGCAACCGCCAAGGTAAGCACCCGCCCCCATAGAACAGGAAGCGCTTCTTCTTCTACTGTAAGCAACCACCCGCCCGCATAGAAGAAGAAAAAGCGCGCGGATATCACCGTACGTTTCATTTCCTTTGTGTGTTTACACCTGTAAAGACCACAAAATGGCTCCTACTAAGCGACCGGGATCCGGTTCATGAAAAGACGCAATCTCTCCATCCGCACACGGATTACTATTTCACAGCAACTGATATTCCTGTGAACCGCACTGTGGATACAACGGGAGCACGTACGGTGAATATTCGCACCACAGGGAATGAGAAGTCATCCTTCACTGTGGTTCTAGCTTGCCATGCTAATGGCCAGAAACTTCCACCCATGGTGATATTCAAAAGGAAGACCTTGCCAAAAGAGACCTTTCCAGCCGGCGTCATCATAAAAGCTAACTCGAAGGGATGGATGAAGAAAAGATGAGCGAGTGGTTAAGGTAAGTTTAAGTTTACGCGAAGAGGCCGGGTGGCTTTTTTCACGCATCTCTGTCCATGTTGATATACGTATGTTTGTGATTGCACATTTGCGTACATTTTGGGAGTGAACAGAGTTGTTAGAACGCTGGTTTTTAATATATTATTAAAGTTTGACTGACCTATCTGACTGTTTTTTTGACATTCCTTTAGCGCAGTTAGATGCGGCTTACAACACCGGGCGGCTTATAGGTGGACAAAGTTTTGAAATATGCCGTTCATTGAAGGCGCGGCTTATAACCCAGGGCGCCTTATGGTGCGGAAAATACGGTATATCCTGTGTTTCGGCATTTCCTCAAGGAGGAAAACATCAGGAGAAGAGGACGCAAAATACAATACCTTTTTTTTTAAGGGGTACACAAAAATTGATTCACATCCAAAACAGGATTTTTATTCATCCCGATTTTAGATCAAATTCTAGTTTTCAAAAATCGATAAAAAAAAAATGAAAAAGTTAACTATTTTTCTTGTTAAGAATTATTTTTTTAAATAATGTTTTAGGCCATCTCCATGCAATCAGATTGAGCTTTTCTAACGTTGTGTCATTATAAATATTATACCCAGTAATACATTGCGAGAATAGGTTTGAATTGGGAAATTGTCACCCCAAGAATCCAAATCGGATGGAATCGTTAATTGCCCAAATATTCACTCTCAAGTTTTTATGTATTTTTTGCTCTAACTTAAAATTATTATTTCGATCACTCAATTGCATGTTTTTGGTCTGTTAATACTGCAGAACTGATATGGTTAACATTTTGAGGAAAAACAAGACATGTGAAAGATTCGCCATTTCCAGAGACACTATAGCCTGTGCTTCCTTGTGCTGTTTCAAAGAGGAAAACATCAGGAGAAGAGGACGCAAAATACAATACCTTTTTTTTAAGGGGTACACAAAAATTGATTCACATCCAAAACAGGATTTTTATTCATCCCGATTTTAGATCAAATTCTAAGTTTTCAAAAATCGATTAAAAAAAACTGAAAAAGTTAACTATTTTTCTTGTTAAGAATTATTTTTTAAATAATGTTTTTAGGCCATCTCCATGCAATCAGATTGAGCTTTTCTAACGTTGTGTCATTATAAATATTATACCCAGTAATACATTGCGAGAATCGGTTTGAATTGGGAAATCGGATGGAATCGTTAATTGCCCAAATATTCACACTCAAGTTTTTATGTATTTTTTGCTCTAACTTAAAATTATTATTTCGATCACTTAATTGCATGTTTTTGGTCTGTTAATACTGCAGAACTGATATGGTTAACATTTTGAGGAAAAACAAGACATGTGAAAAATTCGCCATTTCCAGAGACACTATAGCCTGTGCTTCCTTGTGCTGTTTCAAGGAGGAAAACATCAGGAGAAGAGGACGCAAAATACAATACCTTTTTTTTAAGGGGTACACAAAAATTGATTCACATCCAAAACAGGATTTTTATTCATCCCGATTTTAGATCAATTCCTAGTTTTCAAAAATCGATTAAAAAAAAACAGAAAAAGTTAACTATTGTTCTTGTTAAGAATTATTTTTTAAATAATGTTTTTAGGCCATCTCCATGCAATCAGATTGAGCTTTTCTAACATTGTGTCATTATAAATATTATACCTAGTAATACATTGCGAGAATCGGTTTGAATTGGGAAATTGTCACCCCAAGAATCCAAATCGGATGGAATCGTTAATTGCCCAAATATTCACATTCAAGTTTTTATGTATTTTTTGCTCTAACTTAAAATTATTATTTCGATCAATTAATTGCATGTTTTTGGTCTGTTAATGCTGCAGAACTGATATGGTTAACATTTTGAGGAAAAACAATACATGTGAAAGATTCACCATTTCCAGAGACACTATAGCCTGCGCTTCCTTGTGCTGTTTCAAGGAGGAAAACATCAGGAGAAGAGGACGCAAAATACAATACCTTTTTTTTTAAGTGGTACACAAAAATTGATTCACATCCAAAACAGGATTTTTATTCATCCCGATTTTAGATCAAATTCTAGTTTTCAAAAATCGATTAAAAAAAACCAGAAAAAGTTAACTATTTTTCTTGTTAAGAATTATTTTTTAAATAATGTTTTTAGGCCTTCTCCATGCAATCAGATTGAGTTTTTCTAACGTTGTGTCATTATAATTATTATACCCAGTAATACATTGCGAGAATCGGTTTGAATTGGGTTAATGTCACCCCAAGAATCCAAATCGGATGGAATCGTTAATTGCCCAAATATTCTCATTCAAGTTTTTATGTATTTTTTGCTCTAACTTAAAATTATTATTTCGATCAATTAATTGCATGTTTTTGGTCTGTTAATACTGCAGAACTGATATGGTTAACATTTTGAGGAAAAACAAGACATGTGAAAAATTTGCCATTTCCAGAGACACTATATAGCCTGTGCTTCCTTGTGCTGTTTCAAGGAGGAAAACATCAGGAGAAGAGGACGCAAAATACAAAACCTTATTTTTTAAGGGAAAATTGCCTCCGGTCTTCTGGAGGTGACGTCAGCAGCCCCGCACCACATTCTGGAGCTAAAAATGTGCTGAAACTGGTTAGAAAATAAGAATAAAATCACTATTGGGTCTATTTTGGGAGGAATTTTGCCTTTTTGGACATCATTTTTTGGTCCAGAACTATGAAATAAGTATCAATGTTTGGGTTCAATTTCACCGTATGCGTCATTACAGCTTCATTAACGCATGGTGGTACGACTAATCTTCCTAAACTTCCCACTTTTCGCATCTTTAGGTCATGCGTGACATCCGTGGTGTGAGGATGTTAATGTAAATGAGTGCCATCAGCCTCTTCCACTGCATAATGCATTTTGGCAGTCTCGCGGTTGTAAATCAACGTTCAAGGTTGGCAGAAAAGTTGGCCTTTCCATCTCATGAACCTAATCGAAGTTAGTCTTTTTTTTTTTGCTTCTGCACAAGCTTTCTTTGGAAAATACCAACAGCAATTCAAATGGAGGAAATATGCATTTTTCTATCGGTACAGGCTGCACTGAATTAAAAACAAATGAATGACAAATGGCAAACATGTCAGCTCAATTGCAGACTGTTTTGTGATAGCTCGAAAGCAAACATTTTTTTTAAGAACTAACACTTCATAAAAAAAACATACAAAACTGTCCTTTCAGGATCCACGTGAATTCAGCCAATCCTGGCAACTCATGCAAACTCCCAAAGGCTAATTAGGCTTCACAGTTTTGCCCAAAGCTCGCAAATTCCCTCCACATTTTGAGCCAATCAGCATCATTTTCGCCAAACAAATTCGTGTAGACCAAGCAGGAAAAACCACATGTAACAATTTATCAATTATTCATCGCTCAAACGGCACAATTGTCGTCCTACCCCGTACCCGAGATCTATTTCCTCAGAATATGTTGATGGAATCTGAGATGCACACTACAATCAAACAGCTTGTGCGTAATGAGTAGAATACTTAGAGTACAAACACTTTGTAGGGCGCAACAGACAGCAAAGACACACAAAAATACTGATAATTGGTACCGTTGAGCAACAGTATCGATTACCAGGTATTGGAAATCGATATCGTCTCCAGCGGTGAAAGGTATCCATCCTTAGCCTTCATCATGGTTCGTAAACCCAAAAAGTTCATATAGCGAAGCAGAGTTTCTATTAATAAACAATCTAAACAATAATAATTAGTTCTAGCCACGACAAAACTCCCCATTTTAGTAAAAAACTGCACACTTTGAAGACACTGTAACGTGTGTGTGTGTGTGTGTGTGTGTGTGTGTGTGTGTGTGTGTGTGTGTGTGGGTGTGGGTGTGTGTGTGTGTGTGTGTGTGTGTGTGTGTGTGTGTGTGTGTGTGTGTGTGTGTGTATATATACCTGTATATATATATATATATATATATATATATATATATATATACAAATATATATATAATGTATATATTTATATATATATGTACATATATATATAAATATATATATGTATATATATATATATATATATACACATAATATATGTATAAATACATATATGTATATGAACATGTATATATGAACATATATATATATATATATATGTTCATATATACATATATATATATATATATATATGTTCATATATACATGTTCATATACATATATGTATTTATACATATACTATGTGTATATATATATATATATATATATATATATATATATATATATATATATATATATACATACAAATATATATATAATGTATATATTTATATATATATATATATATATATATATATATATATGTATATATATATATATATATATATATATATATATATATATATATATATATATACATAGTATATGTATAAATACATATATGTATATGAACATGTATATATGAACATATATATATATATATATATATATATATATATATATATATATATATATACATAGTATATGAACATGTATATATGAACATATATATATATATATATATATATATATATATATATATATATATATATATATATATACTGTATATATATAGTATGTGTATAAATACATATATGTCTATACATACAAATATATATATAATGTATATATATACTGTATATATATATAATTTATATATATATATATATATATACTGTATATATATTTATGTTTACATATATATATATATATATATATATATATATATAAATTAAATATATGTTCATTATTTTGTTGAAATACTGTGCTTTATGAGGTTAAGGAACACTTAAAACATTGACAACAAATTCATACAATCACAAGGTATGAAGAAAAAAAGAGCCTCAAAACATTTGCCGTAACTTTCTGAATTAGCTGCCGTAAAATCAGGTATTTAAAAAAGATAAAAAATAAAAAAGCCCACAAAATGTGACAAGCAGTATGAATTAGCAAAAGGCTGAGTGGTTGAGATTTAAAGCCTAATTAAATCTGACAAATGTGTGTTAGTTTTAATGCACCTTTATTTGTAGCTGCAGCTTATTTTGTTTATTGTGTTGTGGCATCTCTGCACTGAAGGAAGGCGAGAGAAGAGATGCTCTAGTTTCTGCTCTCAGTGGGTGAAACATGTTGCCCGCCTCAGCAGCAGGGCTACTATGGGGGAGATTAGAATGATACAGAGCGTCGTCACTTCCTGGACACGGGCCGCTCCATCGCCATCTGTCCTCCGTCCAAAGACAGCTGGCCATTCGTGCACGTGCACGATTGTATGTGCACGTGCACGGTTGTACGTGCACATCAATGATTGTACGTGCGCAGCATGACTTGTCGAGGTTATTATGGACACTCTACCACAACGTCTGTCACAAATTGCAGTATTGTTGGTTTTTACACTCACGTTCATGTACAAATATCATCTCCGTGTCATTTTTAGTTATGGTCATCGGTCATGTTTATTTAAGCAGACGATCTAATACAACATAGAACACACTGAAACACAAATACCGGATTTTTACTTTTTAGTTTATTTTTTTAAATTTTTTAATACATTTTTAATAAATGCTAAATTTTTATTGTTTAATTTTTAATAATTTTATTTTTTCATTTTTTCATTTTTAATTGTTTTTATTTTTTTTAGTATAGTACATTTTGAGTTATGGTCATCGATCATGTTTATTTAAGCAGATGATCTAATAAAACAGAACACTGAAACACAAATACCGGATTTGTAATTTTTTGTAATTTTTTTATTTTTTATACGTTTTTATTTTTTAATAAATGTTTTTATTATTAATTTTTTATTTTTGTAGTTTAGTACATTTTTAGTTATGGTCATCGGTCATGTTTATTTAAGCAGATGATCTAATAAAACAGAACACTGAAACACAAATACCGGATTTGTAATTTTTTGTTATTTTTTTATTTTTTATGCGTTTTTATTTTTTAATACATTTTTTTATTATTTATTTTTTATTTTTGTAGTTTAGTACATTTTTAGTTATGGTCATCGGTCATGTTTATTTAAGCAGATGATCTAATAATACAGAACACTGAAATACAAATACCGGATTTCTCATTTTTTGTTATTTTTTTATTTTTATACGTTTTTATTTTTTAATAAAAATGTTTAATAATATTCTTTTATTTTTTTAGTTTAGTACATTTCTAGTTATGGTCATCGGTCATGTTTATTTAAGCAGATGATCTAATAAAACCGAACACTGAAACACAAATACCGGATTTCTAATTTTTAGTTATTTTTTTATTTTTTATACGTTTTTATTTTTTAATACATTTTTTTATTATTAATTTTTTATTTTTGTAGTTTAGTACATTTTTAGTTATGGTCATCGGTCATGTTTATTTAAGCAGATGATCTATTAAAACAGAACACTGAAACACAAATACCGGTTTTGTAATTTTTTGTAATTTTTTTATTTTTTATACGTTTTTATTTTTTAATACATTTGTTTATTATTAATTTTTTATTTTTTTAGTCTAGTACATTTTTAGTTATGGTCATCGGTCATGTTTATTTAAGCAGATGATCTAATAAAACAGAACACTGAAACACAAATACCGGATTTCTAATTTTTTAGTTTTTTTTGTTTTTTTTTATACGTTTTTATTTTTTAATACATTTTTTTATTATTAATTTTTTTTTTTTTTAGTTTAGTACATTTTTAGTTATGGTCATCGGTCATGTTTATTTAAGCAGATGATCTAATAAAACAGAACACTGAAACACAAATACCGGATTTGTAATTTTTAGTTATTTCTTTATTTTTTATACATTTTTTATTTTTTAATACATTTTTTTATTATTATTATTTTATTTTTTTAGTTTAGTACATTTTTAGTTATGGTCATTGGTCATGTTTATTTAAGCAGATGATCTAATAAAACAGAACACTGAAACACAAATACCGGATTTTTAGTTTTTAGTTTATTTTTTAATTTTTTTAATACCGACCTCGGATAAGCGGAAGAAGATGGATGGATGGATGGAATACATTTTTAACAAATACTTAATTTTTATTATTTAATTTTTAATAATTTTATTTTTTCAATTTTTTTATTTTTAATTGTTTTTATTTTTTTTAGTATAGTACATTTTAAGTTATGGTCATCGGTCATGTTTATTTAAGCAAATGATCTAATAAAACAGAACACTGAAACACAAATACCGGATTTGTAATTTTTAGTAATTTTTTTATTTTTTATACGTTTTTATTTTTTAATACATTTTTTTATTATTATTTTTTTATTTTTTTAGTTTAGTACATTTTTAGTTATGGTCATCGGTCATGTTTATTTAAGCAGACGATCTAATACAACATAGAACACACTGAAACACAAATACCGGATTTTTAGTTTTTAGTTTATTTTTTTATTGTTTTTTTATTTTTTAATACATTTTTAATAAACACAAAATTTTTAATATTTTATTTTTAATAATTTACTTTTTATTTTATTTTATTTTTAATTGTTTTTATTTTTTTAGTATAGTACATTTTAAGTTATGGTCATCGGTCATGTTTATTTAAGCAGATGATAAAATAAAACAGAACACTGAAACACAAATACCGGATTTGTAATTTTTATTTTTTATTTTTTATTTTTTATACGTTTTTATTTTTTAATACATTTTTTATTATTATTTTTTTATTTTTTTAGTTTAGTACATTTTTAGTTATGGTCATCGGTCATTTTTTATTTAAGCAGATGATCTAATAAAACATAGAACACACTGAAACACAAATACCGGATTTTCCGGACTATAGGGCGCACTGGATTACAGTATAAGGTGCACTGCCGATGAATGGTCTATTTTCGATCTTCTTCCATTCATAAGGCACACTCAATATAAGGCGCATTAAAGGAGTCTTTTTTTGTTATTATATTTTCTAAAAGACTTCCTTGTGGTCTACATAACATGTAATAGTGGTTCTTTAGTCGAAATGTGTCCTGTGAAAAACTGTCCGACCGGAACTCTAATAACTAAAGTTCCTCGAGTGAATAATATAAACTCACCACACCGGTATGTTTTAGCACTTTCATGTTGAGTCTATTGACAGATATAAGTTGTCATGATCCGTGGTCCGGATCATGTTTTCGTTATGTTCTGTTAGATTGACTCCATAGTTCCTGTTTTTTGTGCACTCTTGTTTGTTTTGGTTGCCATGGTTGCGTATGATTTTCACCTTCCGCTGGTGTTCGGGACGCTCACCTGGCTCTAATCAAGAGACACTATTTAAGCCTGCTTTTGCCAGTCAGTCGGCCTGGCGCCATTGTTCAGTTCATGTCTGATTCCAAATTTATGCCAAGTGTTCGCTTCATGCCTTTGAAGTTTTTGTTTGTTCATGCCACAGTTAGTAAATTTTCCTTGTTATAGCTTATGCTAGATTTAGCCTTCGCCTTGTTTTCCTTTTTCCGTAGTACTTTGAGTTTTGAGAAGATTCATAAATATGTTCCCACCTGCAAGCCTTGTCCGGAATAGTCCGTTTGCATCCCGGGAGAACAAACCTCGCAGTAAGCTGCAAAAACCCCGCCGTGACATAAGTAAGAACTTTACACTACATAACAAGAAGATAGAGAAAAAGAAGAAGCTTATCGACTACCAAGGCGGACGAGCACAATTTTTCAAGACTTATGCAGATCCCAAATACAGATCAGCAGGTACCGGAAGGTAAGGAAAGTTGCCGTTGCATAATATTGTGAAACAAAATGCCAGATAATATGTCTTACATAATACACACACCATAATAATACTCCTATGTTGAAGCATAGTACAATCCTTCAAGCGGTGCGGCTTCATCGCTTACCAAAGTTGTACTAAAACATTGTGATAGATTTTTGAGCGCCATGTGTGACGGTATTTCATATCACGGCCGCCCCTCATTACGCGCACATTACGTGCTTTTTGTCTGAAGAAGCGCATGTAACATGTTAATTAATAAATAACAGGGCGCTTCCAAATTGTTATTCCTTCAAGTTTAAATAAATTCACAATGTTTTTAAATTAATTTAAAAATAAAACTAGAAACAATTATTCCTTTATTTTTTTTTTTTTTTTTTTACAAGGATAAATTACCAAAAAACATTTTCATGCAACCAGAAGGTGCTTTTATAACCTATTTTAGAAAAAATAAAAAATAAAATTCAATCATCATACCAAATAATACATTGCAAGAATCGGTTTGAATCGAGAATCGCGTTGAATCAAGAATCGATTCTGAATCGATTTTTAAAAACACATTTTTAAGGCATTTTTGCATTTACTTGTGCATATTTGTTGTAAGTCAACAGCCAAGACAGATTGTTGTAATCTGAGGAGGTTATATTTTTTTTTTTATCACCAGATATATTGTTTGACTGGAACGTTGTGGAGTCAAGAATCAATTCTGAATCGAATAGTCACCCCCAAGAATAGGAATTTAATTGACTGTGTGAGTGTTTAAGGGTGTATTTTTTTCTATGGAATGGACTGGAACTTTATTGAACTTTACCGTCACTACGCTTAAAAAGTGCTACGAAATAAAATTTTAGGTATTACCCAAACGGACAAACGGTTACATAAATACACCGATGGATAGGAAAAAAGGTAAACAAGACTTGATATGGTCGCATCATAATTAGTTTGCAGATAATACAACATGAATGTTAGGGTTAGGGTTAGGGTTAGGGTTAGGGTTAGGGTTAGGGTTAGGGTTAGGGTTAGGGTTAGAGTTAGGGTTAGGGTTCATTTGTTCACTGCTTTGTAAACACATGATGTTGCATAAATTCTGGGTGTGTAAGATCTTAGATTTCTTTTAGTCATGTTTTGAGCTCAATTAAATTAAAATAAATGACGTAACACCCCTAGTTATAAAGTCTGATTATTTGATCAATTCTGTGCCGACAGTTGCAAACTAGACCGCATCGGTGGGCTTGATTATGTAGACGCAAAATCTAAAAATAAGCCCGGAAACCGAATTCAACACATCTGAATCATTAGGATCGAAGCCAAGGGCCCTTTGTCTCGCTTAGTCATTCCAATGCAAATGAATATCTGTGGTGCCCCGGGGTTTTGTTTCCCCTTGTTACTCTGCATCAACAACCAGGCGGATCAATGGGCCCGCTCTGTCCAAAGAATTTTGACGTTTTCCTGTTCCACTATAACGAGTCGTGTTCTTTTTTATCCACAGCCCGCGGTTCGAATACATAATAAAGAACCATGCATTTTTAAAGCAAAAGTGGGAAAAGGGAGTTCACCGTCATTTTTAATGAACAATTATTAGATAACAGCTAAAGGTGAGCACAGACAGTTTACGTAAAAAATGTCCTCCAAAAAGCACACAAAGTCAGTCTTTTCTTCTGTTTTAGTCAAGTCAGGCTACTAGGAGCAAACGGCTACACAACAGCTGAGCACACAATAGCACGCAAGCTAGACACACGTAATAAGAAGAGATGCGAATGATTCGATATGAATCCCGGTGTGATGATTCTATTCGGAATCGATTCTTGGCTCAACACAATTCTCGATTAAAACCGATTCCCGCAGTGCATTATTTGGTATATTAATTGTGATACAACTTTTTAGGTTACAGGTTTAAAAAATAACTTTTTAAAAACCCCAAAAGGGACAAGTGGTAAAAAAATTCAAAAATAAATACATTTAAAAAAGTATTGTATTAAAGTTAAAAGTTAAAGTACCAATGATTGTCACACACCTAAATCATTCTAAATCGATTCATGTTTTTGTGGAAATTGTTAATAAAAAAATAAAAAAAATTAATATATATATATATATATATATATATATATATATATATATATATATATATATATATATATATATATATATATATATATATATATATATATGTCTTAATAAGGTTATCCAAAAAATAGTGCTCGATACCGTAGTAGAGGGCAATATATGTATGTGTGGGAAAAAAATCACAAGACTATTTCATCTCTACAGGCCTGTTTCATGAGGGGGGGTACCCTCAATCATCAGGAGATCTCCTGATGATTGAGGGTACCCCCCCTCATGAAACAGGCCTGTAGAGATGAAATAGTCTTGTGATTTTTTTCCTACACACACATACATATATATATATATATACATATATATTTTTAAAAATATATATTTTTTTGATTTCTTTATAATGAAAAAAAGAAGTTTTTTGGAAATTGTTAATAATTTTTTTTTTAAATATACATTTATATATATTTAAAATATATATATATATATATATATTTTAATTTTTTTATAACGAAAAAAAATATACAGTATGTATATATATTTTTTATTATAAAAAAAAAATATATATATATATATATTTTAAATATATATAGATATATATTTGAAAAAAAAAATATATTTTTTTTTTGTTGTTGTTGTTTTTTTTATTATTATTTTTTTTTAATACATTTTTAAAAAAGTATTGTATCTAAATCATTCTAAATCGATTCATGTTTTTTCAGAAATTGTTAATAAAAAAAAAATATATATATGTATATATATATTAATATATATATTTAATTTTATTTTTTTTAATTTATAAAAAATAGAAAATTGTAAAAAATATTTTATATTATATATATATATATATATTTTTTTTTTTTTTAAATTTATAAAAAATTGAAAATTGTAAAAAATATTTTATATATATATATATATATATATATATATATATATATATATATATATATATATATATATATATTTTTTTTTTTTTTTTATTTTTTT
Organism: Nerophis lumbriciformis; assembly: GCF_033978685.3. NCBI lineage: Eukaryota > Metazoa > Chordata > Actinopteri > Syngnathiformes > Syngnathidae > Nerophis > Nerophis lumbriciformis. The sequence continues at coordinate 23,492,522 of NC_084562.2, forward strand.
TTACATTTTATATTTTTTTATAACGATTTCTAAAATACAATTGTAGGCCGTTTCAATGCAACCCCAAGCAGTTTTTATAACAGTTTCTCAAAGAGTTTCATTTTAATTATTATACCAAATAATACATTGCGAGAATGGTGTTGAATCGAATCGAATCGTTCGGTGCCCAAAGATCCACTGCCCTACTGTGCAACCAGTTTATTGTTCCCTGGCATAAAAAAGTCAACATGAGCCACAAGGGGTTCACAAAAAAATCGATACACACCCGATTCGCTTTTCTTAGTCATCTAAATCGATTAATTATTTTCAAAAATCGATTAAAGTATAATAATAATATAAGAATTATATTTTTTAAATATGTTTCTAGACCATCTCAATGAAACCACAAGTCGTTTTTATAATTATTATACCAAATAACACATTAGTCGAGAATCGATTCTGAATCGAATCTTCTCCCCAGGAATCGGAATCGCATCGACTCGTTAGGCGCCCTCATATTCCCACCCCTGTTTCTACCCCCTGTGTCTAAGGAGCACTTTAGCAGTGGCTTAATGATACATGTGAGCACTATGCATGACACTTGCTGATGGGAAAGTTCCAAATATCGGCGATATCAGCGCTAAGATGCACATTAGTGGATGATACCAGGAATAATATGTCGCATAATGGAGGAATGCCACGATAGGGAATGTTTTTTCCACGATAACCTCGGCCGGTTACTTTTTGATCCTGCTAAATTAAGATAAGGGAGTCGGTTAATTAAACTGTCACAAGGAAGTCCCTTGAGGAATTGTGAGGCCAACACAACTTTAATTGGGTGACTCCGATTGTCCCTGCGCTGCCTTCCTTTCTCGGGGTAGAGACCCCCCCACCCCCCACCCTCCACCATCTACCCCCCACCATGGCTGCTGGCAAATGTTGAAGGGAATGTCAATTGTGGACATTTGAATAGAGAAAGGGGCCAGGATGTTGCCGGCGTTCAATGTCGAGTCTGAGTAGAACAACCCGACCACAGCCTGAAACCCACTTTTTATACAACCCTTTCCCCCACACACACACACACACACACCGGTTGGGGGGGTTTCTCGCAAGTTTTTATTTTAATTGGTACTTCAAAATTCCTCAATGAGATGTGTTTAGTATTTCTTTGACGATGTCCATTGCACGAGTTTCAGGTCTCCAAAGCCCCCGGGGACAATGTTCGCCAATTAACGATGCATCTGTAATTACCAGCAGCCAATTAAAGCCTGACCTCGACACCCCCACCCCCCTCAAACCGCAACGCATTCCAGAGACAGCCGTGTGCGAGGGGTCCTCGGGTTATGCTTTGAGTTGAGATTCTTGTCGCATTTGCACACGCTGTAACGGTATTTCATATCACGGCCGCCCCTCCTTACGCGCACATTACGTGCTTTTTGTCTGAAGAAGGTCATGTAACATGTTAATTAAATGAATGACAAGGCGCTTCCAAATCGTTATTCCTTTGATTATAAATAAGTTAAAAAATGTTTTTAAATTAATTTTAAAATTAAAATTAAAATAATTATTCATTTATTTATTTTTATTTTTTTTAACAAGGATCAATTTAAAAAAAACATTTTTAGACCGTTTTCATGCAACCAGAAGACACTTTTATAACGTATTTTAGAAAAAAAATATATAATAATAATTATTCCTTTATTTTTTTTTATTTTTTTTTTACAAGAATCAATTTAAAAAAAACATTTTTAGACCGTTTTCATGCAACCAGAAGGCACTTTTATAACGTATTTTAGAAAAAAAATTAATATAATAATAATTATTCCTTTATTGTATTTCTTTTTTTTTTTACTAGGATCAATTTAAAAGAAACATTTTTTAGACCGTTTTCATGCAACCAGAAGGCGCTTTTATAACGTATTTTAGAAAAAAAAAAAATAATAATAATTATTCCTTTATTGTATTTCTTTTTTTTTTTAGTAGGATCAATTTAAAAGAAACATTTTTTAGACCGTTTTCATGCAACCAGAAGGCGCTTTTATAACGTATTTTAGAAAAAAAAAATATAATAATAATTATTCCTTTCTTTTTTTTCTTTTTTTTTTACAAGAATCAATTTAAAAAAAACATTTTTAGACCGTTTTCATCCAACCAGAAGGCACTTTTATAACGTATTTTAGAAAAAAATAAAAATAATAATAATTATTCCTTTATTGTATTTCTTTTTTTTTGTACTAGGATCAATTTAAAAGAAACATTTTTTAGACCGTTTTCATGCAACCAGAAGACACTTTTATAACGTATTTTAGAAAAAAAAAATATATAATAATAATTATTCCTTTTTTTTTCTTCTTTTTTTTTTACAAGAATCAATTTAAAAAAAAACATTTTTAGACCGTTTTCAAGCAACCAGAAGGCGCTTTTATAACGTATTTTAGAAGAAAAAAAAAAAAATAATAATTATTCCTTTATTTAATTTTTTTTTTTTACTAGGATCAATTTAAAAAAATAAAAAAAATAGACCGTTTTCATGCAACCAGAAGGCACTTTTATAACGTGTTTTAGAAGAAAAAAAAAATAATAATAATAATTATTCCTTTATTGTATTTCTTTTTTTTTTTACTAGGATCAATTTAAAAGAAACATTTTTTAGACCGTTTTCATGCAACCAGAAGGCACTTTTATAACGTATTTTAGAAAAAAAAGAATATAATAATAATTATTCCTTTATTGTATTTCATTTTTTTTTACAAGGATCAATTTAAAAAAAAACATTTTTAGACCGTTTTCATGCAACCAGAAGGCGCTTTTATAACGTATTTTAGAAAAAAAAAAAAAAATAGTAATTATTCCTTTATTTTATTTCTTTTTTTTTTTTTACTAGGAGCAATTTAAAATAAACATTTTTAGACCGTTTTCATGCAACCAGAAGGCACTTTTATAACGTATTTTAGAAAAAAAAAAAAAGAAAAAAAAAAAAATTATTCCTTTATTTTATTTCTTTTTTTTTTAACTAGGATCAAATTAAAAGAAACATTTTTTAGACCGTTTTCATGCAACCAGAAGGCGCTTTTATAACGTATTTTAGAAAAAAAAAAAAATAATAATAATTATTCCTTTATTTATTTATTTATTTTTTTTACTAGGATCAATTTAAAAAAAAAAATAATTTGACCGTTTTCATGCAACCAGAAGGCCCTTTTATAACGTAGTTTAGAAAAAAAATTAAATAATAATAATTATTCCTTTAATGTATTTCTTTTTTTTTTACTAGGATCAATTTAAAAAAAAAAAAAAAAAAATTAGACCGTTTTCATGCAACCAGAAGGCGCTTTTATAACGTATTTTAGAAAAAAATAATAATAATAATAATTATTCCTTTATTTTATTTCTTCTTTTTTTTTTTTACTAGGATCAATTTAAAAAAAAAAAATAATTAGACCGTTTTCATGCAAGCAGAAGGCGCTTTTATAACATATTTTAGAAAAAAAAAAAAATAATAATAATTATTCCTTTATTTTATTTCTTTTTTTTTTTACTAGGATCAATTAAAAAAAAAAAAAATTTTAGACCGTTTTCATGCAACCAGAAGGCGCTTTTATATCGTATTTTAGAAAAAAAATAAAAAAATTAATTCAATCATCATACCAAATAATGCATTGCAAGAATCGGTTTAAATCGAGAATCGTGTTGAATCAAGAATCGATTCTGAATCGAATCGTCACCCCGGGAATCAGAAATTGTTAATTGCCCAAAGAGTCACACCCCTCGCGCTATGTTATATTTATATCGCTAATATGATTGTTGAGATTTTCGGGAGGTGCACAGAAATTCGGGAGTCTCCCGGGAAAATCGGGAGGTTGAAACCGATACCGATCATTTCCGATATTGCATTTTAAAGCATATATCGGCCAGGCCGATATTATCGGACATCCCTACCAAAAAATGATTCCCGGGCGCGGCCACCGCTGCTGCTCACTGCTCCCCTCACCTCTCAGGGGGGTGATCAAGGGTGATGGGTCAAATGCGTAGAATAATTGCGCCACACCTAGTGTGTGTGTGACAATCATTGGCACTTTAACTTTAACTTTAACTTTAATCTTCTTGTTATGGGACATTAACCCTCTGCATGTTATGTGGACCATAAGGAAATGTTTCTAATTTAGAAAATATTAATAATTTAATGCACTTTATAATCCAGTGCACCTTTCGTATGAAAAAAGACCTGAATATAACCGCGGGTCGGTATAATCCAGTGTGCCCTATGGTCCAGAAAATACTGTATATTTACATGTGACGCTTGCAGTCCTTTTCTTTCATTGTTTTCTTGATATGGCATAAATTCTTATTTATTTCTAATGTGTGTATCAAGTATCAAAACATTCAGTTGAATTGTTTTATAGTAGTTTCAAAACAGGCTTAAGAATAAAGCGCGTTCCTGAAAATTCAGGGTGGTTGTTGCTGTTGTTGTTCCTAGATTTATCCTCCTCGATGGCGTCGTCTGTGATGGTGTTTTCAAAACACTCGTCCATCTGCACCCCCCCATCCCCCCAAGGTGATCGAAATCTGTCTTGATTAACAAGTAGGAAGTCTGGGTGATGGTGCCCAATGCCTCTTATCAGCTCCCAAGTGGGGATCAACGGGGATGAAGTTTTGAGCCGAGGGATAATCTAGTTCCCTTGCATTGGGATAAAGCTGATGATCAGGAGGATGAGACGGGGTTCGGGTGTGGTGGCTAAAAAGGGTCACACATTACCTTGGGTTGCTTGCAAGTTTGGTGGAAAGACGGAGAAAGAAAAAAAAAAGAAAAATATCACAGTTGAGAGCGCGAATTAGCATGAAAATGAATGGAGAGCAGACGCATTATTGTGTTTGCTGTATCCAGGCAACCGCATCCGGATGCATCAAGCAACAAGTATATCTTCTTAATCGCTCCGACCTTCAAAACTACGACCTTTCTCGTAGATTTTCCGGACTATAGAGGGCACCGGTATATAAGCCTCACCCACAAAATTTTAGGGAATACAAAATCCCTATATTAGCCGCAGATATATAGGTTGTGAAATTAGTTATTTACACAGAAATATTCTGTAAATGTTTATTCGCATACCTTAATACAGTGTCTGTAGCAGAGCAGTAAAACGGCTGATCAAACAAAACAGAGAGCGCAAATTAGCATGAAAATAAATGGAGAGCAGACGCATTATTGTGCTTAATGTATCCAGGCAACCGCATCCGGATGTATCAAGCAACAAGTATATCTTCATAATCGCTCCGACCTTCAAAACTACGACCTTTGTAGTAGATTTTCCGGACTATAAGCACCGGCATATAAGCCTCACCCACAAAATATTAGGGAAAACAAAATCCATATATTAGCTGCAGATATATGTTGTGAAATGAGTTATTTACACAGAAATATTCTGTAAATGTTTATTTACATACCTTAATACGGTGTCTGTAGCAGGGCAGTAAAACGGCTGGTCAAACAAAACAGAGAGCGCAAATTATCATTAAAATGAATGGAGAGCAGACACATTATTGTGCTTGCTGTATCCAGGCAACCGCATCCGGATGTATCAAGCAACAAGTATATCTTCTTAATCGCTCCGACCTTCAAAACTACGACCTTTCTCGTAGATTTTCCGTACTATAGAGGGCACCGGTATTTAAGCCTCACCCATAAAATTTTAGGCAAAACAAAATCCATATATTAGGTGCAGATATATGTTGTGAAATGAGTTATTTAAACAGAAATATTCTGTAAATGTTTATGTACATACCTTAATACGGTGTCTGTAGCAGGGCAGTAAAACGGCCGATCAAACAAAACAGAGAGCGCGAATTAGCATGAAAATGAATGGAGAGCAGACGCATAATTGTGCTTGCTGTATCCAGGCAACCGCATCCGGATGTATCAAGAAACAAGCATATCTTCATAATCTCTCCGACCTTCAAAACTACGACCTTTCTAGTAGATTTTTCCAAACTATAGAGGGCAGATAAGCTTCACCTATAAAATGTTAGGGAAAACAAAATCCATATATTAGGTGCAGATATATGTTGTGAAATGAGTTATTTACACAGAAATATTCTGTTTATTTGCATACCTTAATATGGTGCCTATAACAGGGCAGTAAAACGGCCGATCAAACAAATCAGAAATCATGGTCATGGACCCATAGTGGGCCTTTGCCAAGGCCACCTGGGGTAACAGTAGTAAAGGGGTTAACCTCCTAGTGCCCCAAGACCCCATAGAGGAGCCTCCACTGCCGGATGCACTTTAACGTCATTAGGTCCCATCTGTTCCCCGAGGTCTAGTCGCGCTGGACGCCGCCTGGTGTCGGCGTCCAGCTGTTCTATCGACACGACAAGTCGTCCGGGGAACTCCCCCGATGTTCAGCGACCAAATGCACACACATGCCGGAACGCCGGTTCCCGTGCGTCCGCACCTGTGCTTTGATTTCACGGGGGCGTGCACGGCGGGGCGGGACGCGGGCGGCGGAGCGGAATAGTCAGTCATCAAACGGGATTAGGCCGTCTTTCGCCGCGTGTGTCGGGATTAGGCGGAATGGAGTCGCCGGGAGTTTTCAAAGATTTGTGCAAAAACGTAATCAGAGGACAGCTGAGCCTCGGCGGCAGAATTTGTGTTGTTGGTTCACTCAAAAAAAAAAAAACTGCTTGCATGTTTCACAAACGTTGTTGATGGGCAAGAGAACTCGATCAATTGTAGGGTTGGAAGGTACATTGTCGTTTTCTCACCACCTTGACCCTAACCCATTTTGTTAGATACCTACAAGATCCTAGTAATCCATTTTTGTGTACCCTATTTGCCATTGGGATTATGCAATCTGACTTTTATTCTGAAATATAAAAAATGACTTGATGGATAAAATATGGCAAACGTTGTTGATGGGCAAGAGAACTCGATCAATTGTAGGGTTGGAAGGTGCATTGTCGTTTTCTCACCACTTTAACCCTAACCCATTTTGTTTGGAACTACAAGATCCTAGTAACCCATTTTTGGGTACCCTATTTACCATTGTTATTATGCAATCTGACTTTTATTCTGAAATATAAAAAATGACTGACTGATGAAATATGGCAAACGTTGTTGATGGGCAAGAGAACTCGATCAATTGTAGGGTTGGAAGATGCATTGTTGTTTTCTCACCACCTTGACCCTAACCCATTTTGTTAGGTACCTAAAAGATCCTAGGAACCCATTTTTGGGTACCCTATTTGCCATTGGGATTATGCAATCTGACTTTTATTCTGAAATATAAAAAATGACTGACTGATGAAATATGGCAAATATTGTTGATGGGCAAGAAAACTCGATCAATTGTAGGGTTAGAAGATGCATTGTCGTTTTCTCACCACCTTGACCCTAACCCATTTTGTTTGGAACCTACAATATCCTAGTAACCCATTTTTGGGTACTCTATTTGCCAATGGGATTATGCAATCTGACTTTTATTCTGAAATATTAAAAATGACTGACTGATGAAATATGGCAAACGTTGCTGATGGGCAAGAGAACTCGATCAATTGTAGGGTTGGGACGTAAATTGTCGTTTTCTCACCACCTTATCCCTAACCCATTTTGTTAGATACCTACAAGATCCTAGTAATCCATTTTTGGGTACCCTATTTGCCAATGGGATTCTGAAATATAAAAAATTACTGATTGATGAAATATGGAAAACGTTGTTGATGGGCAAGAGAACTCGATCAATTGTAGGGTTGGAATGTACATTGTCGTTGTCTCACCCCCTTAACCCAAACCCATTTTGTTAGGTACCTAAAAGATCCTAGGAACCCATTTTTGGGCACCATTTTTGCCATTGGGATTATGCAATCTGACTTTTATTCTGAAATATAAAAAATGACTGACTGATGAAATATGGCAAACGTTGTTGATGGGCAAGAGAACTCGATCAGTTGTAGGGTTGGAAGGTGCATTGTCATTCTCTCACCACCTTTACCCTAACCCGTTTTGTTAGATACCTACAAGATCCTAGTAACCCATTTTTGGGTACCCTATTTGCCATTGGGATTATGCAATCTGACTTTTATTCTGAAATATAAAAAATGACTGATTGATGAAATATGGCAAACGTTGTTGATGGGCAAGAGAACTCGATCAGTTGTAGGGTTGGAAGGTGCATTGTCGTTTTCTCACCACCTTGACCCTAACCCGTTTTGTTAGGTACCTAAAAGATCTCAGGAACCCATTTTTGGGCACCCTATTTGCCATTGGGATTATGCAATCTGACTTTTATTCTGAAATATAAAAAAATGACTTGATGGATAAAATATGGCAAACGTTGTTGATGGGTAAGAGAACTCGATCAATTGTAGGGTTGGAATGTACATTGTCGTTTTCGCAGCACCTTGATCCTAACTCGTTTTGTTAGGTACCTACAAGATCCTAGTAACCCATTATTGGGTACCCTATTTGCCATTGGGATTATGCAATCTGATTTTTTATTCTGAAATATAAAAAATGACTGATTGATGAAATATGGCAAACGTTGTTGATGGGCAAGAAAATTCGATCAAGATGCATTGTCGTTTTCTCACCACCTTGACCCTAACCCATTTTGTTAGGTACCTACAAGATCCTAATAACCCATTTTTGGGTACCCTATTTGCCATTGGGATTATGCAATCTGACTTTTATTCTGAAATATAAAAAAATGACTGACTGATGAAATATGGCAAACGTTGTTGATGGGTAAGAGAATTCGATCAATTGTAGGGTTGGAATGTACATTGTCGTTTTCGCAGCACCTTGATCCTAACTCGTTTTCTTAGGTACCTACAAGATCCTAGTAACCCATTATTGGGTACCCTATTTGCCATTGGGATTATGCAATCTGATTTTTTATTCTGAAATATAAAAAATGACTGATTGATGAAATATGGCAAACGTTGTTGATGGGCAAGAGAACTCGATCAGTTGTAGGGTTGGAAGGTGCATTGTTGTTTTCTCACCACCTTGACCCTAACCCGTTTTGTTAGGTACCTAAAAGATCCCAGGAACCCATTTTTGGGTACCCTATTTGCCAATGGGATTATGCAATCTGACTTTTATTCTGAAATATAAAAAAATGACTGATTGATGAAATATGGCAAACGTTGTTGATGGGCAAAAAAATTCGATCAAGATGCATTGTCGTTTTCTCACCACCTTAACCCTAACCCATTTTGTTAGGTACCTAAAAGATCCCAGGAACCCATTTTTGGGTACCCTATTTGCCAATGGGATTATGCAATCTGACTTTTATTCTGAAATATAAAAAAATGACTGATTGATGAAATATGGCAAACGTTGTTGATGGGCAAGAGAACTCGATCAATTGTAGGGTTGGAATGTGCATTGTCGTTTTCTCACCACCTTAACCCTAACCCATTTTGTTAGGTACCTACAAAATCCTAGTAACCCATTTTTGGGTACCCTATTTGCCTTTGGGATTATGCAATCTGACTTTTATTCTGAAATATAAAAAATGACTGATTGATGAAATATGGCAAACGTTGTTGATGGGCAAGAGAACTCGATCAGTTGTAGGGTTGGAAGGTGCATTGTTGTTTTCTCACCACCTTGACCCTAACCCATTTTGTTAGGTACCTACAAAATCCTAGTAACCCATTTTTGGGTACCCTATTTGCCATTGGGATTATGCAATCTGACTTTTATTCTGAAATATTAAAAATGACTGACTGATGAAATATGGCAAACGTTGTTGATGGGCAAGAGAACTCGATCAATTGTGGGATTGGAAGATGCATTGTTGTTTTCTCACCACCTTGACCCTAACCCATTTTGTTTGGAACCTACAAGATCCTAGTAACCCATTTTTGGGTACCCTATTTACCATTGGGATTATGCAATCTGACTTTTATTCTGAAATATAAAAAAATGACTGACTGATGAAATATGGCAAACGTTGTTGATGGTCAAGAGAACTCGATCAGTTGTAGGGTTGGAAGATGCATTGTCGTTTTCTCACCACCTTAACCCTAACCCATTTTGTTTGGAACCTACAAGATCCTAGTAACCCATTTTTTGGTACCCTATTTGCCATTGGGATTATGCAATCTGACTTTTATTCTGAAATATAAAAAATGACTGATTGATGAAATATGGCAAACGTTGTTGATGGGCAAGAGAACTCGATCAATTGTAGGGTTGGAAGATGCATTGTCGTTTTCTCACCACCTTAACCCTAACCCATTTTGTTTGGAACCTACAAGATCCTAGTAACCCATTTTTTGGTACCCTATTTGCCATTGGGATTATGCAATCTGACTTTTATTCTGAAATATAAAAAATGACTGATTGATGAAATATGGCAAACGTTGTTGATGGGCAAGAGAACTCGATCAATTGTAGGGTTGGAAGATGCATTGTCGTTTTCTCACCACCTTAACCCTAACCCATTTTGTTTGGAACCTACAAGATCCTAGTAACCCATTTTTGGGTACCCTATTTGCCATTGGGATTATGCAATCTGACTTTTATTCTGAAATATAAAAAATGACTGACTGATGAAATATGGCAAACGTTGTTGATGGGCAAGAGAACTCGATCAGTTGTAGGGTTGGAAGGTGCATTGTCGTTTTCTCACCACCTTGACCCTAACCCATTTTGTTAGGTACCTAAAAGATCCCAGGAACCCATTTGTGGGTACCCTATTTGCCTTTGGGATTATGCAATCTGACTTTTATTCTGAAATATAAAAAAATGACTCATTGATGAAATATGGCAAACGTTGTTGATGGGCAAGAGAACTCGATCAGTTGTAGGGTTGGAAGGTGCATTGTCGTTTTCTCACCACCTTTACCCTAACCCATTTTGTTAGGTACCAACAAGACCCCAGTAATCCATTTTTGGGTACCCTATTTACCATTGGGATTATGCAATCTGACTTTTATTCTGAAATATAAAAAATTACTGATTGATGAAATATGGCAAACGTTGTTGATGGGCAAGAGAACTCGATCAGTTGTAGGGTTGGAAGGTGCATTGTCGTTTTCTCACCGCCTTGACCCTAACCCGTTTTGTTAGGTACCTACAAGATCCAAGTAACCCATTTTTGGGTACCCTATTTGCCATTGTTATTATGCAATCTGACTTTTATTCTGAAATATAAAAAATGACTGATTGATGAAATATGGCAAACGTTGTTGATGGGCAAGAGAACTCAATCAATTGTAGGGTTGACATTGTCGTTTTCTCACCACCTTGACCCTAACCCATTTTGTTTGGAACCTACAAGATCCTAGTAACCCATTTTTGGGTACCCTATTTGCCATTGGGATTATGCAATCTGACTTTTATTCTGAAATATAAAAAAATGACTGATTGATGAAATATGGCAAACGTTGTTGATGGGCAAGAAAACTCGATCAGTTGTAGGGTTGGATGGTGCATTGTCGTTTTCTCACCACCTTAACCCTAACCCGTTTTATTAGGTACCTGCAAGATCCTAGTAACCCATTTTTGGGTACCCTATTTGCCATTGGGATTATGCAATATGACTTTTATTCTGAAATATAAAAAATGACTGATGAGATATAGCTTACTCAAATCTCTTGGATCCATCCAGTCATTAATTTCCTACCGCTTGTCCCTCTCAATCTCACCAATTTGACATTAATGTGGCGAGCCCTGGGAACGGGGTACGGTCTGTCTCGCCACGGTCCCTTGACTGGGTCAATTTTGACCCAGTTTGTTGTCTTCTCTCACATTACCGCGGTTGCACCGCAGCCCGGGTGTGGCGTGTGGCTCCGATGGTAGAGCGCCGGTGGGAAGCTTTGGCTACCGCCGCTCCACAATGCATTGCGAAAGTTAGCTGATGCACGCTCCGTTCTTAGTAAGTGACTCGAATACTGTAAATTCCGGACTATGAACGCTTTGATCCCTGCGTCCTACAAAGCGGTGCGGATAAGTAGTGGATTTGTATTCGCTGTCAGCCGGATTGCAAATAGTTAAACAGGAAAAAAAATAAGCAAATACACTGAAAAGGTGCGCTATTTTTTTTTTTCTGGACAAGTTTCCCTGTTCTTACATTTAGTGCTCTCAACCGGAAGTATAAGTGCCATTATGTCTTCTAGCCATTCATCGCATTTCCACTCGTATGGATTCTTCATTCATCACCCCAACGCTTTGATCCCTGTGGCTTACAAAATGGTGCGGATAATTTGTGGATTTTTCAATATTTCAAATAGTTTTTAAAAACACAAGCAAATACACTGAAAAGGTGTGCTATTTTTTATTTTTTTTTGGAGACGTTTTCCCACTGCAGTGTTCATACATTTAGTGCTTTCAACCGGAAGTAGAAGTGCCGTTCTGTCTTCTAGCCGTTCATCGCATTTCCACTCGTATGGATCCTTCATTCTTCACCCCAAGCAACGTTTTTAAGTTTTACAATATAACTAAAACAATTCATGCTTACTGAACCGTCCCGTGTGTGATGTCTGTAGGCGTG